>NC_056747.1:168184667-168277167 GCF_019279795.1 Protopterus annectens | reverse complement strand
CTGACTGTTACTTTATTCATATTGTCCATGTCTTCCTCCTCTTAATTTCTCTTACTGCCTTCTTTTGTACTACTTATTGATCGTATCCTACTCTAGTTCTTCTTTCACTCTTCTTTCTTCTGCTGCCCCCATTCTTTTTGGCATAATCCTGCCTGGCCCCACTCCTTCCTTTGCCTCTGCTTCATGTGTTATGATCCTGTAAATAATATTTAGGAGGTACGTTAGCATCATTAGGGCTGCTATAGAGCATCGGCCTATATGCTGTGTGATAGCCTGCCATATCTGGCAGATGTAATATGCTGTCATAGCTGGCACATGTAATATGCTGTCATAGCTGGCACATGTAATATGCTGTCATATCTGGCAAATGTAATATGCTGTCATAGCTGGCACATGTATGTATTCTGTATTCTCATACTACAGTTCCTGTTCGTTTTCATGTTGTATATTTATAATTGCTTAGAGTAACTAGCAAGATTCCCACATTTACTGTTGACAGACCTCTCAAATGTCTTTGATTGTTCACAGTTGTCCTGATTTTGAGTGTTAGCTCTGTCCATTTTAATCCCTTCTAAAATAGGTGACCTGTGAAGAACGGGTGGAGAATTAAACAACAATCAGAGTTACAGGCTCATTTTATTTCAAAAATGTATATCAATTCAGTGTCTCAGGTTAAGAGTATTAATATTTTAAGTGTCCATGATTGTCCCTGATTTGTTTGAGAGTTGTCACTGCTGGCATATGTATAACATACTTTCTATATGAAGTGCAATTTGTATATAAAATGTAGAGAAATAAATAAAATATACCAGGTCCATAAAACACTGCTAACAGTTGTTAGATGCACTAAAATTTATGTATGCTACTTTCAACATTTGTGTTACTGACTTTGTGCAAATTGTTTATTTTCAAATTTTTGTTCTGAGTGAAGAAAACCATTTACTGTTGGCTTGAGTATAAATAACTATGAATGTTAAGTGTTGGTAATTATTGTTTCACAGATGGGTGCAACTTTTGTTTTGAACTGTAATTATAATTTACTGTGATGCTGTTTTTCCTGTACTCTCTGTTGTATTTATATTGACTGTTTTTTCTGTGTATATCTGGAACTTTTGTTCTGATGTCTCCAATATGAAAACATTTAACACGTGCATTCTACTTGTCTACGGCTGTGCACAAGACAATTTATTTTGCAAATTACTACAATGGAATGTGGAGGTATGTGATATAAAGGAAAGCATACACAGAAAAAAAGGAATGCCATTGGAAATTATGAGAAAACATGTACAGCCCGCACAGACTGTGAAGCAAAATTTAATCTCTCTCATGAATATATATTTTAAGATTCAGTTTTCTACAAAACATCTTATGGTCAATGATGGTACCGACCCAGAACCATCAATAGGAAGTACTTTCATAGTTTAGCTGGTTCCCAACATCTGACACCCCCCCCCCCATTATTCCTGTTCAGGCTAAACATTTCTCATTTCTCTAACATGTCCTTGTATACCCCATTACCTTCCATCTCTTTTGATCTGATGTGAGAAGAGCTTTATCTCCTGTAGTCTTTGGTCTTATCCTTTCCCCTCTAAAACATAACCTTATGAGTATTTTTCCCTCTGAACTCCTTCTAGCAGACTGATATCCATCTCCATAGATGGTCGCCACAACTGCATGTTGTACTCAAAATGTGGTTGCACCATGGGCCATCATAATAGGTGCATTGTTTCTTTGTATTTGGAGTCTATAGCCTGAAGTTACATCCCAGCATTCTGTTGGCTGCTGGCTCTACCCCTCTCATTCTATCCCTGATGGTTCAGTCCAGATGTGATCAACTCTCTAGAGTATTTTACTGCTTTATTGCTATTAGTTCTGTTGTTCTATGCTAAAACATCACATAAGAGGTTCTGTGGCCCAGAAGCAGTTCTTTGCATTTCTGTGCATTGAATCTCCAAAGCCACATTTACCCACTTGGTCAACATTTCAAACCCATTATTAGATTCTTTCATTATTCTCCAAAGGTGCATCTAACTTTGTGCCATCAGACAAAAGAGTGATCATGTTCTGTATTCCCTAAACTGTCAGGAACAAATGAACTGAGGATAGACCCCTGCAGTGCTCCATTACTCAATTTCTTTACCCTGTGCACATACGAAATATGGTGAATATTTTACTTAGACTGCATCAGCAGCCATAAAACATTTTGTCATTTAGCATATCCACACCCCTACTATAAAGAAACCATATACAGATTTAATATATGGAATGCAGAAGACAGAACAGTATTGCAACAGAAGATACACTAAACGTATGTACAATATATTGAAATAGTAATACTGTAAAATTAAATAAACATATAATTATGTAGGATTTATGCAATAGATATGCACATTTCTATTCATATGCCGATATCAAAGTGAAATCTGCTAATCAAAAATGAACACACACTTGATATGTCTCCACAGGAAACCAAACAAATAATAGTACAGCAAGTACAATAGTATAATAATAATAATAAATAAATAATAATAACAGAATAACAAATAATAGTACAGCAAGTACAATAGTATAATAATAATAATAATAAATAAATAATAATAACAGAATAACAAATAATAGTACAGCAAGTACAATAGTATAATAATAATAATAATAAATAAATAATAACAGAATAAATAATAGTACAGCAAGTACAATAGTATAATAATAATAATAAATAAATAATAATAACAGAATAACAAATAATAGTACAGCAAGTACAATAGTATAATAATAATAATAAATAAATAATAATAACAGAATAACAAATAATAGTACAGCAAGTACAATAGTATAATAATAATAATAAATAAATAATAACAACAGAATAACAAATAATAGTACAGCAAGTACAATAGTATAATAATAATAAAAAATAAATAATAATAACAGAATAACAAATAATAGTACAGCAAGTACAATAGTATCATAATAATAATAAATAAATAATAACAGAATAACAAATAATAGTACAGCAAGTACAATAGTATAATAATAATAAATAAATAAATAATAATAACAGAATAACAAATAATAGTACAGCAAGTACAATAGTATAATAATAATAATAATAAATAAATAATAATAACAGAATAACAAATAATAGTACAGCAAGTACAATAGTATAATAATAATAATAAATAAATAATAACAGAATAAATAATAGTACAGCAAGTACAATAGTATAATAATAATAATAAATAAATAATAATAACAGAATAACAAATAATAGTACAGCAAGTACAATAGTATAGTAATAATAATAAATAAATAATAATAACAGAATAACAAATAATAGTACAGCAAGTACAATAGTATAATAATAATAATAAATAAATAATAACAACAGAATAACAAATAATAGTACAGCAAGTACAATAGTATAATAATAATAAAAAATAAATAATAATAACAGAATAACAAATAATAGTACAGCAAGTACAATAGTATCATAATAATAATAAATAAATAATAACAGAATAACAAATAATAGTACAGCAAGTACAATAGTATAATAATAATAAATAAATAAATAATAATAACAGAATAACAAATAATAGTACAGCAAGTACAATAGTATAATAATAATAATAATAAATAAATAATAATAACAGAATAACAAATAATAGTACAGCAAGTACAATAGTATAATAATAATAATAAATAAATAATAACAGAATAAATAATAGTACAGCAAGTACAATAGTATAATAATAATAATAAATAAATAATAATAACAGAATAACAAATAATAGTACAGCAAGTACAATAGTATAATATTAATAATAAATAAATAATAATAACAGAATAACAAATAATAGTACAGCAAGTACAATAGTATAATAATAATAATAAATAAATAATAACAACAGAATAACAAATAATAGTACAGCAAGTACAATAGTATAATAATAATAAAAAATAAATAATAATAACAGAATAACAAATAATAGTACAGCAAGTACAATAGTATCATAATAATAATAAATAAATAATAACAGAATAACAAATAATAGTACAGCAAGTACAATAGTATAATAATAATAAATAAATAAATAATAATAACAGAATAACAAATAATAGTACAGCAAGTACAATAGTATAATAATAATAATAAATAAATAATAATAGAATAACAAATAATAGTACAGCAAGTACAATAGTATAATAATAATAAATAAATAATAATAACAGAATAACAAATAATAGTACAGCAAGTACAATAGTATAATAATAATAATAAATAAATAATAATAACAGAATAACAAATAATAGTACAGCAAGTACAATAGTATAATAATAATAATAAATAAATAATAATAACAGAATAACAAATAATAGTACAGCAAGTACAATAGTATAATAATAATAATAAATAAATAATAACAGAATAACAAATAATAGTACAGCAAGTACAATAGTATAATAATAATAAAAAATAAATAATAATAACAGAATAACAAATAATAGTACAGCAAGTACAATAGTATCATAATAATAATAAATAAATAATAACAGAATAACAAATAATAGTACAGCAAGTACAATAGTATAATAATAATAATAATAAATAAATAATAATAACAGAATTAATAATAATAATAAATAAATAATAATAACAGAATAACAAATAATAGTACAGCAAGTACAATAGTATAATAATAATAATAAACAAATAATAATAACAAACAGAATAACAAATAATAGTACAGCAAGTACAATAGTATAATAATAATAATAAATAACAAATAATAACAAACAGAATAACAAATAATAGTACAGCAAGTACAATAGTATAATAATAATAATAAATAAATAATAATAACAGAATAACAAATAATAGTACAGCAAGTACAATAGTATAATAATAATAATAAATAAATAATAATAACAGAATAACAAATAATAGTACAGCAAGTACAATAGTATAATAATAATAATAAATAAATAATAATAACAGAATAACAAATAATAGTACAGCAAGTTTAACCAGTTTCAGTCATTCAAAATATCAGACTTCTGACTACACACACCTCTCAACAACTTTGTTCACAAGTACTAAAAAATAATGGGGGGACAAAGCCACAAAATCAGGGGCAATTTGTAAGTGTTGTTCTAATTCACTTAAAAAAGTTAATAGACTGGTTTTGTATCATAGGTTCATAGTTTAGTACTAAGCTAACTGCCCTTGCGAGCCATTTTAAGCCTAGCCAATTATCCCTTGAGAGACTCAAACCCTGCACCTTGTGTTTGTAAGGCAAACACCTTAGCCATTAAGCCACCCTCCCAACCCATGCATTTCATAGGTTCATAGGCTGGTACTAGGCTGTCGGCCCTAGGGCCTATACAAGCCTAGCCGTAACAATTCCCTGGCTGTTTCTTCCCACAGTATTTACTTCCCTGGACCCGTGCCTAGCAGGGTGACTGACGTGATCTCCGGGGTGAATTTCCTATCTCCCATCCAATCATCAAGGTTCCTTTTGAAGAGGGCCAAAGAGGCGCTCTGCTTGACATGTATGGGCAGTCTATTCCAGAGTATGGGGAGTCTCTGGGTCAGGAACCTATCCCTCCAGCATGTTTTGGTCATTGTGATGACAAGGTTTGGATCCCTGGAGCGTGTGGCTCTGAGGGATTGGGATTTCTTTAAGTGGAGCTTGTCCAACAGCTCAGGGTTTTACATGGCCTTGTATGTTAAGCAGAGATCACCTCTGAGTAGACGATATGCGACAGAGTATAGCTGGATTTTTTTTAGATGGTCAGCATAGGGCATCTGCTTTAGGCCTGTGATTCTTTTAGTGAGGTATGAGGCCTTTCCTGTTGTTGCAGATGTCTTGAGAGGTACATACCAAATGGGGCATGGGTCTAATGTGTGATGAGTACAGTGGGACAGTGACCTCCTTTTTTTCTGCATGAAAAGCCCTTAGTGATGAGGTGTGCCACATAGAAGGATTTCCTAACTGTTGTGGCAATATGGTTATCGAAGGTGAGACCACTGTCCACCTGTGTCCGTAAGTCTCTTATCACACTTTCAGTGTTGAGTACTGCCACCTATGTGGTAATTCGCAGGTACATGTTTTTTTTAAAAGGGGATAACTATACATTTCTTTGCATTGAGCTTGAGCCCATGGCTCTGGCACCAAGCATCTGTTTCTGTAAGGCCCTTTTGTAGAATATCCACATCATTTGGGGATTCAATAATAGCTCCCAGTTTGCAGTCATCCACAAACTTTGTTAGCCAGAGTCCCTTAGTTTTGGCCTGTACTTCAGAGAAGTAGATGCCAAACAAGAGTGGTCCCAGGACTGAACCCTTACCCTTGTCCACAGCTCTGGAAACTGATTTGAAGAAGTCAGTCAGGTTCAGGAGACAAGATCGTCCCTTTACAAACTCAAACTGCATGGGGTCCAGTGTTTGAAGGTTGCCGATGCCTTTGTGTATAAGTTCCATGTTAATACATTCCATGGCCTTGCAGATCAGGCTCGTCAGACTGATGGGGCAGTAGTTCCCAGTATCCAAGTTGGCTCCCCCCCTTGTGGAGTGGGATAACTGTAGCTGTGCGCCAGTCAGTGAACATGAAGCCTGAGGTGAGGCTATGATTAAACATGACACATAGGTGAGGTGCCAGTTCATTTTATAGTTCATGTAGTACACAGCCTGGGATGTTGTCTGGTCCCATGTATTCTTAGCTTTGGAGAGTGTGTTTTTTAACTGTGTGGCCGTTACTTCTGGAATTTGGAAATCTTTTGGTATTGAGATGGACCCTTTAGGGTGTGAGAGGGGGATGAAGTTTGTACTGAATTGGTCTGCCAGGATATTGGCAATATCCTTGGGATCGGTATATTTAATGCCATTCTGTTGTAGCTCAGAGAAGATCTGAGCATTGCTATGTAAATTCTTGCTATAGTTATAGAATGCCTTGTGGTTGTCTTTGGAGTCTTTGGCAATTTTATTTTTGTAACTAGCTTTGGAGGATTTTATTAGGGATCTCAGCTTCTTACTGAGGCTGGTAAGGGAGTTTTTTGCATCCTGGGATTTTCCTCTTTTCTGCAACAGTTTCTTTCTTTTGTTGTAAAGTTTGTTTATGGCAAGGGACCACCAGATTGGCTTCCTTTTTTTGGAGGAGAGCATCTTGGTTCTATTGGGGATGGCACTATTCATGCACGAGTGGATGTGCTCGTACAATGCCTTAGTGTAGGATTCAGCAGTCGAACTTTCATCTCCCATCTGCATGGGTGTCATGAAGTGTGTCATTTCTGACTTGAGTAGCATGAAGTTGGCTTTGGAGAAGTTTTTTATGGATGTTTCCTTACTGGGGGTGGGGTGGGTGGGATGTGGATATCAAGGGTGATTAGCTTATGGTCAGACCTGACCAACAAGGGGGTGACCATAGGTGTGGAGCATCGATTTCCCATGTTGGTAATGACCAGGTCTATGATATTGGAGCCCCTGGTGTGACTAAGGATTAGTTGATCCAGGGCGTTGGAATTTATGAATTCCAAGAACCGTTGGGCAAAGGTGTTGGTACACAAGTAGTTTTCCCAGTTAATGGCAGGGTAGTTGAATTCACCCAGTATTAGGGTGTTTGGTTGTATCTTAATATTTTCCAGTATGTTTGAAAAGGTGTAGTGAGAATCTTGGGGCATGGTGGGGCATCTGTAACAAGCTACAATTTGGATTGCAGTCTTACCTAGTGTTAGTTGCACCTGGAGAATTTCACAACAATGTTTGGCAGAACAACTTAGGAAACAGACAGTAGAAAGGATTGTTTCCAAACTTAAGGAATCTCTGACAAGAAAAATAACCAGAGATCCTATAGAGGTATTACAGATATTTCAGAAATTTTAGGGAAATTTCTATAAAGCAGAAGAACATGGAAACCAAAATAAAGAGCACAAGTGGAAATATTAATAAAAAAATAATTATATCAAGGTTAGAAGGCAATCAGGCTCACCAACTAATAGTTAAGATAGGAAAAGAGGAGGTAAAATGATGTATAATCTAGCTACAGCGAAGCCTCCAGGAGCAGATGGAATTCCTGTTGAAGTTTGGAAGTTAGGAGGGTAGAAAGTGATAAAGATCTGGAAGGTTTGGTTTAATAGTATTTTAAAAGGAGGGGAAGCCCCAGCATCTTGGAAGCAAGTTGCAGTGGCTGTAATACCTAAAGAAGGTAAAGACCCATCAGCATAATAGAACCGGCTTCATATAGACCCATTTCAATTTCAAACCATGAGTTTAACATATATCTATACTAACAAAGAGAATGGCAAAGGTATTGCCAACATTGATAGATATGGATCAGTATGCTTTTGTGGAGGGAATGCAAACATTTGACAACATTAACAGAGCAGTGCTGATCCAGAGGGAAGCAGATGGCAAGGAAGTTACTGCTTTTGGTGGTTCTGACGCAGAGAAAGTATTCAACAAACTAAGCTAGGATATTATGAGTAGGGCAATGAAAGCATATGCATTTCCAGGTACAATAATAAGGTTAATTTATATGAAGGATCAGAGGCAAGAATTAAAGTGTGTGGGTTCCTTTCCAATGTGTTGTGTTTGAACAGAGGAACCAGGTAAGGGTGTCCTTTTTCTCTTGGTTATTTGCTTTTTATTTAGCACCATTGACAAAGAAAATAAGATACTATGAAATTCAGGAATATAATTGGTATGGTAATGAAGAAAAGTTGGCTTTATTTGCAGGTGATATTATTTTGTTCATAGGTTCATAGGTTCATACTAGGCTATCTGCCCAAGGGCATTTATAAGCCTAGCCCATAGTTATATGGCTTTCGCCACCCCTTTAGTTTGAATAAAAACTATGCCTATCATTTTTCTGTGCCTCTGTCAAGCAGTGACACTGAAGTAATCCCTGGGGTACATCTGCGATCTCCCATCCATTGGTCAAGATTCCTCTTGAACAAGGCCAGCGAGGTGCTCTGCCTCACATGTACCGGGATTTTGTTCCACAGCATAGGGAGTCTCTGGGTGATGAATCTGTCCCTCCAGCACGTTCTATTTATAACCGTGTCAAGGTTTAAGTCTCCCGCCTTGTGGTTCTGAGGGATCTAGATTTTTTGAGGTGAAGCATATTCATCAAATCTGGGTTTGACATGGCCTTGTATGTCAGGCACAGGTCACCTCTGAGCAAGCGGTATGAGACTGAATAGAGCTGGAGTTCTTTCAGTCGGGCAGCATAAGACATATTTTTGAGACCCTTTATCCTTTTGGTGAGGAACTTTTGGAGCCTTTCAAGCTGCAGCAGGTGTCTGGTCAGATACATTCCGAACGGGGCATTGTACTCAATCATAGGTCTAACGAGTGATGAGTACAGGGAGACGATGACCTCCCTTGATCTAGATGTGAATCCCTTCATGATCAGGTGGGCGATATAGAAGGTTTTCCTAACTACTTTAGCAACATGAGTGTCAAAGCGAAGGCTACTGTCAACTTGGGTCCCCAGATCCCTGATGACTTTTCTGTGCTCAGTGGATTGCCACCTATATGGTAGCTAGGGGTAACCTTGTTTTTCCCGAAGGGTATGACTATGCATTTTTTGGCGTTTAACTTCAGGCCATGGCTCTGGCACCAGTTATCCGTTTCTGTGAGGCCCTTCTGGAGGATATCTGTGTCAGATGTGTTTTCGACTATGGCGCCCAGTTTGCAGTCATCTGCAAACTTTGTCAGCCATAACCCTCCTGTGTTTGCTTGTACTTCAGAAAAGTAGATGCCGAACAAGAGTGGACCCAGGACTGAGCCCTGTGGGACACCACTTGTGACAGGCTTTGAGTCTGACATGGCTCCAGCAACTCTGACCCTGTGGGTTCTGTCACTTAGCCAGTTTGCAACCCATCTTGTGATGTATGGGTTTACATTCAAGCTGATGAGTTTTTCGATGATACCTGAGTGGGGTATTGTGTCAAAGGCCTTTGCCAGGTCGAGGTAGGCTGTATGGACTGCCTTTCCCTCATCAATGGCCTTGGTGACTGTCTTGAAAAAACTTGTACTTGATTAATCCAGAAAATGACATGTTGGTGTTGTGTAAAATTTTGAGACAGTTTCAAGTCTCTTCAGGATATAAAATGAAGGCTATAGCAGTAAATTATGTACCCACACGTGAACAGGTTTAGCAAGACTCATTTATGGGGACACGATATAATGAAGTATTAAGGAGTATGAATTAAAAAATGGCAACCAGGGTCATCTGGGAAGAGACTAAACAAAAGGTAAAATAAAAACAACTGGAAGCTCTTGTTTATGGATATGGATAGTAAGATACAAGCAGTGAAAATATTTTTAGTCCCTTTAGTTCTGTATGTCAGTCTGGTATATTTTTTATCAACTGGAGAAGTTGTAGACAATAATTAATAAAGAGTTAAAGGAAGCGTTTGGGATGGGAAGAGTTCAAGAGTTAAGCAAAATAAGTTGAGTCTCCCAATAGAACACCAACAGAACAAGGTGGTTTAGGATTACTTAATTTGATGGGATATTTTAGATGTGCAAAGTTAATATACAGAACACAAGCAAAACGTTATAATTAGAAATGGAAAGGGATGATGATGTGGGAGTAGTTCAATAAATAAGGAAAGAGTGGGATTTGGGATTCCGATCCTAAAGGTGAATAATGTCAACGTTCCAGAATATTATAGTCACAATTTTGCAAAAGTAGTGTAAGAACAAACCAGCACTAAAATGGTGAAAGGAGATTTTGCCAGTAGTGATGACTGCAAGTAGGGGTACCAAAAATAAGCAAGAGGGGGCTGGAATTTTCTGGGTAAAATTGTGAGATGATCTGAGGTACTGGGAGAAAATAGCTAGAGATGGAAATGTAATAGAGTGGGATGAGGCTAAGAAGTTTGGATTGAAGATTAAAGACAGTCTTCCCTTGATATCAGAGTATTTAAAGGGAAAGGAGAGTAAAACACCTGTTCGGATAGAGTGTTTAATCAAATCTAGAGCCGCAGTACGTATTAAAAAAGGGATACTCAGCTGGGTTTATAAAATATTACCTGATAACCTGTTCAGATAGAGTGCTTAGTCAAATCTAGAGCCGCAGTACATATTAAAAAAGGGATACTCGGCTGGGTTTATAAAATATTACCTGATAACCTGTTCGGATAGAGTGTTTAGTCAAATCTAGAGCCGCAGTACGTATTAAAAAAGGGATACTCAACTGGGTTTATAAAATATTACCTGATAACCTGTTCAGATAGCGTGTTTAGTCAAATCTAGAGCCGCAGTACATATTAAAAAAGGGATACTTGGCTGGGTTTATAAAATATTACCTGATGACCAGTTAGGATAGAGTGTTTAGTCAAATCTAGAGCCGCAGTACATATTAAAAAAGGGATACTTGGCTGGGTTTATAAAATATTACCTGATAACCTGTTCGGATAGAGTGTTTAATCAAATCTAGAGCTGCAGTACATATTAAAAAAGGGATACTCTGCTGGGTTTATAAAATATTACCTGATAACCTGTTCGGATAGAGTGTTTAGTCAAATCTAGAGCCGCAGTACGTATTAAAAAAGGGATACTCGGCTGTGTTTATAAAATATTACCTGATAACGTGTTCGGATAGAGTGTTTAGTCAAATCTAGAGCCGCAGTACGTATTAAAAAAGGGATACTCAGCTGGGTTTATAAAATATTACCTGATAACCTGTTCGGATAGAGTGTTTAGTCAAATCTAGAGCCGCAGTACGTATTAAAAAAGGGATACTCGGCTGGGTTTATAAAATATTACCTGATGACCTTTTCGGATAGAGTGTTTAGTCAAATCTAGAGCCGCAGTACGTATTAAAAAAGGGATACTCGGCTGAGTTTATAAAATATTACCTGATAACTATAAGGCTCAATCAGAGCAGGTTACAAAAGTTTGAGAAGATAGATGTGAAACATGCATTTTTTGAAGACGTTGGAGTATGAAACTCTAATGATTGGCTTTATTGACTGCCTATAATCCTCAGTGATTTACCAGAAAATAAAAAAAAAAATGAAATGCAAACTCGGGTACAACTGAGAGGTATATGCATATATGATGACATCAAGAAAGGGTAGGTCAAAATTAAGATCAATAATAATGCGAAAGACTAAAAGAGGACCTAAAACAGAGCCTTGGGTCATTCCAGTGTTGGAGAGCCCATAGAGTTATTGGCATTCAAATGAAAGGTCCTTTCTTTGAGGTGGTGTTGAAATCATTTGATTATTTTGTTTCCAAAATTAAACTGAAGTAGTTTGCTGAGTAGTATATTATGGTTAATCATCTCAAATTCTCAAGTCATATGTACCACAAACTAGCGGTAATGACTTATTTTTTAATTTTATTTTACATTATATTTGTTGCAGTCATTAAATCATTAATGCTGTTGTAGTGCTGCAGCTGTTAAAGATGCCACATTGACTATCAGAAAGTAGGCCACATTTATTGATGTTGTTTTTCTTTCGGCTTTTCCCGGTTAGGGGTCGCCACAGTGGAATTCCGGTCCGCTAATGATTAGCAGTAGATTTTTATGGTGCTGACGTGCCAGCTCGATGCCCAACCTTCAACGAAGGCACGCCCATTCACGCATGTCTTTCTAACGCTACTCGACCATGGGGAGGACATGCAGACTCTACACAGAAGGCGCTCCAGCCAAGAATTGAATGGGAGAGCCTCTTTCTGTGAGGCAACAATGCTACCGCTGCACCACTGCGGCTTAGGCCACATTTATTGATGTGCTTAACAAAAAATAACCAAAAAACGTCAACGCCATTCTAAGTCAAACTAAATAAAAAATATATATATATATAAATAAAGGCACGTTGACTCCAGATAGTTGCCTCACAAAAAATGTTTAATTTCAGTGGGAGATGGTACTTTTGGGAATGGAATAATGATGGAGAGAATGAAGGCAGGTGGCACGATTCTGGGAATGAGGGATAATTTAGGAATGTCCAGAAGGAGTTTAGCCTTCTGTGCAGAATCAGCATGTCCTCCCTGCATTCCCATGGGATTCCTCCCACAATCCAAAGACATGCATCTAGAGCATTTCTCCACGAGCCTCCGCTGAAAATAGGCTCTGTCTTAGTTGGACTTACCCGGTCAACAAATAATAAATAAAATGAAATGTTGGGTTGCATTTCTAAGGAAAGTGATATGAAACTTACTGTACTTGACAGATGAGAATTAAAGGAGTTTTAATAGAACTTTGCCTTCTTTCAGAGCAATTTGGGAAAAATTGAAGGTCTTGGAATATTTAACCAGTGTGTATATTTATTTATTTATTTATTTATTTTATTTTATTTTACATTTGTTGACCGGGCTAGTCTAGCTGGATATATGTCCATTTTCAGTAGAGGCCCGGGGAGAAAAGCTCCAAACATGAATATTGAGAAAGTTAACAATGCCTAGAACCATTAAGAATAAATACAGAGGTAGCATTGGTCCAGTGAACAGTTATAATAATACATTTGTATACTAAACAGTATTAGTAGAAATTAACTAAACAATTCTATAAAAACTAAACTAAAACAATTCTACAAATCACACTAGAAGGTATGAGCAAGTCTTAGTTATGGGAAATAATATATACGTCATTGTCTTATTCCAGAGGAAGAGTAGTAATTCGATTTGGAAGTACAGGTTAAAGGAAAAGGGATAGGGTTAAGAATAGAAGGGGAAAAAGATGTCAGTCTGGGTTAGTACATGGACAAAGCCAATGAGCTTTCAGATGTTCTTTAAGATGTTTTTTAAAAAGTGAAGTAGAAGCAAGGGTAGATAATTCAGCAGGAAGCTGATTCCAGAATTTTCCTGCAGTGTTTGAGAAAAGTGAATCCCCGGCTTTGTTGTTGGCTTTATTTGAGGAAACTAGAAGCTTGTTAGCAGAGCGTAGTGTAGCTAGATTAGTGTATGGTGTCATTAGATTAGTGAGGATAGGGGTGTTATTAGGGTGGTACAGGGTCTTGTGCGTAATAAGTAATTGTTGAAAGAGTATCTGGTTTTTCAGTTCTAGCCATCCAAGTTGTTTGAGGTTAAGGCAGTGGTGAGTTTTAAAGGGGGAACATGTGATGAATCTAGCTGTGCTATTATAACAGGTGGAGAGTTTAGAGAGGTTGTTTTTGGATAGATTGGTATATATAACAGAGTCATAGAAGAGGGTGGAAATGAGGTGGGTCTGGGCAATTGCTTTCCTTGCAGAAGGGGTACGGAAGGGTTTTATTCTATAGAAGGTGCCAAGTTTTCTGTTAACAGACTTTATAGTGGAGTTTATGTGTTCATTGTAGTTGAGATGATTGTCAATAGTTACACCTAGTAGGCGGGTTGTAGTCTCTGGGTTGATGTTGGTACCATTGTTAGAGGTTAAAGAGAAGGAAGGAATGGGTGATTTATGAGTAGGAGTAAAAAGCAGTCGTTTTGTTTTTTTGGGATTAAGGAGGAGGCAGTGTTGCATAAACCAGTTTTCAACATTCTGAAAAACAGTTTGGGTGAGGGAGTGGAGAGAGGATATATTCTTGGCTGTGCAGATTAAAGTGGAGTCATCAGCATATTGAATGCAGGTGGCTTGGGGTAAGTTCATGTGTAAGTTATTAATAAATAAGGAGAAGAGTAGGGGACCTAAGATAGAGGGAATGTTATTGGTTGGCCATGTGTGGCAGCAGAGAAGGAAGGAAACTTGGTTAATGTTTATATTGTGGAGATTATGAAGAACCTGCAGTCTTCTTTGGATTTGTGCTTTTGATCATTCATCACAGGGTGTTTCATTGATAGTTAGTGCCAGGTGTCTAACATACATTGTCAGTTGCTTTATTTCTTTCCAGAAACATTTAAAGTTTACTAGGGGGCGTAACTTGCTTTTGTGAGCATGCAGATTTAGCACTGTTGTTGGCTTAGTTAGTTTTCTACATCTAAGGTAAATTGGGTGTAAATGGTCATTAAATGAGTTCTGTTTTAAGGCTTAGCATGCATTGCTTCAGTGTTTAATCATATTTTAATATCTGCAATAATAATCCAGGGATACAACTAAGCCTTCTGCATGTGAAGGGGAAAGAGGTGACTCTGTATGGTGGTTGGGGTTGAAATGAAGAATGAAAGAGCAAGCCTGAGTTCAGATTGGCAGTATACGGTAGCCAGTCTATGTAAATGAGCGGTGCATCGACAGTTAGTCTATAGTGTAGACATAGTGTACATGTAACAGTTTGAGGAGGAGACTTAACTGTTCTGAAGGACCACAGTGATACAAGGAACTGGTCACTTAAGCTGTTTGGAAGAGCTTTGATGTGTGAGTATTTATATTTTATGTTGCTTCTTTCCCTGTTTATGAATTTGGTCTTTTAGGGACATTTATTAATTGCTCAGGATTCATCTAATGTAGCATTCTATTCAGTTTATTGGCATCTGGTTCTATGACACAGAAGCAGTATTGTTGGAGGTGCCATTTGAGAACATTTCTTGGAGGGTATTTTGTATGTTCGGAAGTCAAGAAGATTGTGGTATAATGTATATACCACTGCTACAAAAAGATAATATATCTCATGATTTACAAATGACATAGTACACAGTTAGGACTTCGGTCATTTATTGTATTTGCTTTGTAAGCATGAACAATATTAAGAGATGTGTTGTTTTTTACTAGGAGCAAAGACCACCATGACTTCTCTTTCCTTTGCTAAGGCCACTGATCATTCTATAGTTCATCCGTGTTACTAACATGGCCACAATGTGGGGCTGTTCATTGGATAGCCATGACATATTAGGTTGGAAAATGGATTGTTCCCTGGGAGCAGGGTGCCAAATGGGCGAATGGCCTAGAGCACTAGAAGAGCAGTTATGGCACTGATAGGATTGTATATATGTATGCATGTATATTGCAGTAGTGTTGTTTTTATTAAGTACTGACTGTTTCCTGGTTATATGTAGCAATAGTTTAACTATCTTGAACTGATGAGTTGACATTCCTTTGGGAATGTTAGATGAAGCTGTTGAAACATCATGAAACACCAGACTGCACTTGAGAAACAGCAGCAAGAAGCCATGGGTTACAGTTTTTAAGAACTTGAAGAAAATCTGACTGCTGACATACCTGGTAATAGTTTAGCTATCTTGAGCTCCTGTGAATGAAATATGAAGCTCTTGAAACATCAAGAAACACCAACAACTGTATGTGGGAAACAGAAGCAAGAGGCCATGAGTCACAGTTTCTTATAACTTTTAGCAACTCTTACTGGTGCAATGAACGTGTGCGTTTTTTTTTCTACAGTGTGTTCTACATGGAAGATTCATCTGATTACTCTTCTGTTTGCCATCCTTTATTCAAAAGGGTTATAGAAGTCTAGTACTCTAGTTTGAGAGGGGAATCAGAACTTTGTTAAAATAAATTTCAAACTTTGTAAAAACATAGGAAAATAGCAAAAATGTGTTTGCTATAAAATCAGTGGTAAATCATGTAAAACCTAACTATTTACTGAAATAATATTTTTGTTTTTCTTTTTTGCCTGATCTCATTCCTGGTGATTACCCTGGACACTTAACTCATTCATCCCCTATCCCTCCCATATTACCTTCCTTAACCTCACATAAATAGCTTGGGGGTATTCCCTCCAGATGAATGCAATCTAGCCATCTCTGTTTCCTGATGCAGGCAAGAAGGTTCCTGTTGACTAACAAGGCAACACATTATAAACATTTTACATGAAGCCATCACATTGACAGGCCTGTAGTTGACTCCTGTTCCCCAAACATTCTTTGAAGTGACATTGCTAGATGACAATGACATTATTCACTGATACTATAGATAGAAATGGTAGGGCCGTACGAGCCTGCTTGAAGACTAGGGCACAGAATCACAAGGTTGCACACCTGAATTACAACAGAAGGAGGTGCATGATATACATGCCAGGTGGTTACAGCAGCAGCTGACGTGTTCACATTGTAAACGTTACTGGACACTGTGAGATACTGGACCTGTGTAATGTGACATGTATATAGTTGTGCACAGAATGGATCATGCCATCAGATGGAAAGTGTGATGTATTCTGTATACACTAGGGCAGTGTCCTGCTTTCTGTTCTCTATCAGTCATTCCTTCACCTTTTAGGTGCATCACATAGGGGCATTAGCGGAGTATTCATGGTGTTAATCTGCATCACATCTGCCCTATAGTGTTTGACCTACAACAGCTACATCATGTCATTGGTCAATGTATAAGGCTTTTCTCAGCTTAAATGTGCCTGACTGTGTTACCTGTCCACCTTCTCTTGGGTGTGTCGCAGCCCCAGCATGGTATTGTGGCTGATAATAAGAGTAGGCGTGCAGGTACCTAGATTTGTAATGCAGTATTACTAAAACATTCTTCAAGGAATGCAGTGCTTTGCTGTGGATGTAGCTCTCAGTAAAGTACTTAAAAAGTGGCAGATTACAACTTGGTAATGTGAACAGAAGCACAGAAGTTACCGAAATACGATTGTCTGTGGACAAGAATACTAGACTTGTATACTAGGCAGCTTTTGAATTCTTAAAATTAGCCTCTTTCCCATAAAACCCACTGCCTGTATCTGTCTCCATGACATGGCAGAAATGGAAGATGTAGCCCTTCAGAGTGTGTCCCTGAGGGATGCCCTATCAGCTTCCTTAATAGTACATTTGTACAGCTTCGAGCATGCTACTTTGGTGTATGTTGCATATGAGTACAGTTCTCTGTCAGCAGAATGATGCAGAATATTAGCTTGTAGCTTGGTTGCATCTTGTGATTAGTCAGTAGACAGGACATAATCAGTGCTCAACACATATATTGATATGATTGACAATGTATATATGGCTACTAAAGAGCTACAGTGGCATCTCGAAGGTGCCACTTAACACTGAGGCATAAAGAGTAAGAAGAATCCCTGGATAAAGTAACCTCCGAGTAAAAATACAAAACATAACAAAGCTGACACGTAGGTTACACAAAGCAGACATATTTAATGACACAGATAATGCAGTAAGCACTTTCACGGACTCCTGCCGCTTCATCAGACTAACAAGTTCTTCAAGAACTACTAACATAAATAAAGACCTCTTATTTACAAAATAACCAGTCCATGAAGTATACAAATTTAAAGCAACAGTATCAATACTATATAACAATTAAAAACATATCTAAAAACAAGCATACCATTTCATAGATGTATACAATATACGAACATTGTAAAACTATATAACAAACATATAAAAATATATATAAATACATTAAATAAATATATATGTGTATTTATAAAACTCTATTATGCTCTATTTGTGGCTGTGTACTTTAGGGCCCTAGCCCTAAGAAAGGGTTTGAGGGATACTTTACTGTTAAGGCCAGGTGGTCTATCAGATTGGAACCGTAATATCCAATTCTGCTCGTGAGCTTCAGTATTATTGTTTAGATTGCCCCCTCTCTTATTAGTATGCACAATCTCTAGCACCAAGAACATGAATTTATGAGTTAGATCTTCTTTCTGTACATGCATAGCTAATGCATTGCTCTCTTTAACATTCCTAATGTCCCTCATATGTTCTAATATTCTATCTTTTAGACAATCCGCATAAAAATCTGCTTCAATAACAAACCCCTTGTGTGGATGTATAAATTGTCTACCCATATGTATACTGGAACAGGCTGTACATCTTCTACAGCTGTAGTACCCAATCTATCTGACTGATTGTATTTGTGGGTAGTTGTGGCCTTATAACAAAGTTGTCTTTTTAAAGATTTATTGTTCTTAAAAGTAAATCGTGGTCCTTCTCCCACTACTCCACTTAATTCTTTAACTGTAGAAAGAATGTCCCAATTATTCTTTATTACCTCAAATACCACTTGTATGTTACTAGCAAAAGTCAGGGGCATTCTCAGTACCTCACTACCCTCACTTCTCCTACTTTGACTAGTTACCTCACTATTACTAGGGGTTTCCGTCCATCTGTCCCTTGCTTACTATAATATGCTCTACATCTGCCATCTCTTTCTCTCCAAGCTAAAGCTATCTGTTTGTATCAATGTCATTCTCTTTATAACCTCTTTCCATAAATTCTCCTTTGAGGGAGAACAGTGCTGTGTGTAATGTAGTGTCATCATTGTGCAAGTGCATAATGCGCAATATCTGACCTTTCGAAACATTTAGTTTAGTATGTTTTGGATGCATGCTGCTATTGTGTAGGACATTATTCTTCCTAATTGATTTCCTGTACAATGCAGTGGAGACCAAGTGTGGAGCATTTCTGTATACTTTTACATCAAGAAATTCAACTTCTTTGTCTGAGTACTTATATGTAAATTTAAGAAATGTAGTAATATTATTAATATACATTAAAAACTCTTTTTAGATGTTCCTCTGTGCCATGCCACAGCAAAAAAAATGTCATCCACAAACCATTTATACCATATTATAGATTCAGAAAATACATTATTTGTGAGCACATAATTCATTTCCCATTGTATCGAAGACAAGTTTGCATGGCTGTTGGCACAGGCAGTGCCCATTGCTATGCCTACTTTCTGTATATAATGTTGTCTCCAAATATAAAAATGTTATTTTCTAAGATAATTTCTAGAAGTGCACAAATTAACCTAACCTTACTAGGTTACATATTCCTAACATGTAGCAACTCCCTTATATTTTCTATACCCCAGGTATTGGGGATAACTGTAGATAATGCTTCTATGTCTAGGATAACCAACCAGCAAGGGTCTTCTAATGATTCAAGATATATACATCCGCACTGGTGCAGTGGTAGCATTGTTGCCTCACAGCAAGAGGTTCTCCTGTTTGATTCTTGTTGGAGTGCGGGGAGTGCCTTCTGTGTGGAGTCTGCATGTCCTCCCCGTGGTTGGGTGTGCGTTCAATAGATACGCGTAAATGGGCGTGCCTTCATTGAAGGTTGAGCTGGCACCTCAGCATTCGTCAAAATCTACTGCCAATCATTAGCGGACTGGAGTTCCGCTGTGGCGACCCCTAACCGGGAAAAGCCGAAAGACAGCAACAACAACCTAGATCATTAAGGAAGTTCTTTGTGTCCTTCAAAACTGTAGTGCACTTACATAAAACAGGATGTAGATTATTCTCGACAAATATTGAAAGGGGCTCAGTGACAGTTAACTGAGGCATAACTGTGCCTTGAGGGGTCCACAGGCATATGTATCAGGTCATCAGCGTTGAATGTGTGCTGTCATTTATACTGCATCTCTTGTGCATCATTCACTGCAGTGCCTTTTGATTAAGAAATTCCACATACAGCTCTGTGGGCATTTTAATGTCTCCAGTGCAACCACAGCTGAAGCATTCTCTGTGCTGCTGCTACAGGTTCTTGTTCCTGTCGTGTGTATTATTTCCTTCTATAGCTGTCCCAGCATTTGGCATGTAACTGTGAACAATAATCTGACAAGTGTAGTCTTCCTGTTACTGGTCCTATGTGTAACTGGCCTGACATTGTAGCTCATGCCTCCTCTTGGCATGAGTCAGCAGTAGGTCTTCTCTCTCCTCTGGTGCTAGTTGTGGGACATGAACCCCCTGATGTGCAGCATTGATTGGCCCTTGTCACACACTGTTGTTTGGTATACTTTCATGAGCTTGTCTGCTGAAGCACAAAACTGCCCTTTTAATTGTGGTTATTTATCCTTGGAGTACATTTCTATAAACGTATATGTTTTTGGTAGTACTCCCCTGTCCCTCCCTTAGCTTTCTTGCACACTTAAACTCAATGCACTGGGCAATATGGAGACAACAAACTTGTTCCTCTGCTGTCAGGAGCCTGCTAGCACTTGGTGTCAGAAGGTAGTGTAGTAAGTGGCTTGTGAATACTGATAACTTCTACTCATAGGATCATAGGAGATTGCTAGATTATCGACCCAGACGTCATTTCAAGACTAGCCATTTCAAATGTAATGCCATAGAATGTTAGTTAATACCCAAGACTGTACTTGGTAATGACTTCCTATGTCCAGGATTGTACTTAGTAATGACTTCCCATGTCCAGGAGGGTTGTGGGCGCTATTCCCGGTAAGAATTTACGGTGCCCCATCTGCTCATCCAGGTTCCTCTCTGTTAGAGGTGCAAATACCTAGCTACTAAGGAAGTGTTCTTCACATAATTAACTATATACACTGAGCATCACATAGTCACACCCTCACCTCAATCACTACCACATTCTCAAACACATCAGACAAAAATGTCATACTCTTATGACGTAAAGAAATCCTTGGCAACGCCTACTGGAAATTGTAAGATTAGACATTATTGCAAGTCCCTCAGGTCACCTAATCTGTACACATCTACATTAACAAGTCACCAACAGTTTTGTACACTCAATCAAGTACTCATAAACTGTTTTTTTCGTGAAAATTTATAAGTGATTGGTGAATCAGCTGTTATGCATTCAGATTCTCCAGTGTCCAGGCTGGACAAGAACAGGGTGTGTCAGCTGCCTTTTAGGTAACAGGATCACAGATATTACAAGTCAAGACTCTTTCCTGAGATAAGAATCAGTATAGCATGGTGGTCATCTGTATGGGGATGAATGACCTGGGGCACAAATCCTGAAGGACGTGCAGAGAGACATGTCTAAATCTTTTATGTATGTGATGGATGCAGCCAGGTTAGGCAATAAAAATGGCTTTAACATAAATGATTATAAGCAGGTCGTTGATGTTAACCACTTTATTATGTGTTAGAGATATGGACGCCAAGAAATTCATCTCAAGAGCTAAGCTCGAGAGGTAAATATGTCGAGAACACATAATATTAGGTCAGCGTTGGTGATTTGCTTGAGAACACATAACATTAGGTCAGCATTGGTGATTTGCTCGAGAACACATAACATTAGGTCAGTGTTGGTGATTTGCTCGAGAAAACAACATTAGGTCAGCGTTGGTGATTTACTCGAGAACATATAACATTAGGTCAGCATTGGTGATTTGCTCGAGAACACATAACATTAGGTCAGCGTTGGTGATTTACTCGAGAACATATAACATTAGGTCAGCGTTGGTGATTTGCTCGAGAACACATAACATTAGGTCAGCGTTGGTGATTTGCTCGAGAACATATAACATTAGGTCAGCATTGGTGATTTGCTCGAGAACACATAACATTAGGTCAGCGTTGGTGATTTGCTCATAATTCTTTGTAGTGCATGGAGTTTTATCTGCTCCATGTACTACTACTAGCTACAGTAAAAATAAAAAAAAAAATGCGAAGTGTTTCGCCAGCCTTCAAAGCCATAAAACGCTTAGCAAGCTCTGTCAGAAAGGCAGTGTAAGTCAGTTGTTCAATTTTATACTCACCTTCAGTGCCTCTCAACTGTCCAGATTTTCACAGAATGCCCAGATTTTTGCTGGGTTTGTTCCCCATAATGTCTGTGGTTTTCAAACAAATTACTGAGGATTGAAGACACTAAATGATGGCATACATCCTCTTATTCTAGTAACTTCCTATGTTTAGAACAGGAAGTCAGCGACATGTTACGGATGGACAGCAGGCAGGAACAAATGTTTTATTCTGCCTCTGTCATTTGTACTGGTCTGCAGCATTGGGCCTCATAACACCTCTGGGCAGGTGTTAATTACACATTAACACACACCCTGTCAGGCATTATTGCTTGCATAATTTCATGATAAATGTCACCCCCAAAATCCTATTTAAAACACCTGTCATCTCAGAATCCCCTACAGTGATAACACATTAAGAACATGTTCCTTAGTGAGGTTATCAAAGACCAAAGGCACTTCTTCCATGGGTTCTGATGACATACTTGAGTGCTTAATAAACACTTTAAACATGCTCTCAATGAGCTACTTTTTAAATTGATTAACCAAAGCTTAGCCACAGGCTGCATTCCTGAATCCTGGCACATTGTTGTGGTTAAGAGTGCTGTTACCAGAGCAATATGTTGTGATTCAGCAACAGAGCCAGGGGTGGCATTACCATGGATGCTGGGAGTCTTATGAATCTGATCTGTAAAACTATTTAGCATATTTATTTTATTTATTTATTTGCATTTGTTTACCAGGTAGTGTCCGACTGGGCTTGGTAGCCCATTTTCAGCGGAGACCCGGGGAGAAAAGCTCCATTAATGTACAATACGATATTAAACATTTGATTAACCCTAAAATAGTTACATAACAAAACAGAGAATCAACAGGGGAGTACATCCTTAGGATATTAGATTACAGAGTTACAAGAAATGTAAAGAGTCATTTGATAAGTTGAATATTCATATGGGAGGTGAGCAGAAAGGAGAGGATTCAGGCAGAAAGGAGGGGAGAATATAGAGTGCTTATATCTTATCTTATATTTAAATATCATATTTGATCTCATTAATTATGATATCAAGAACCTCAGTAGACTCAACTCCTACAAATTTGGCTTCATCAGGAAGATATCATGCCTGTTAAACCTTGTCAATTTATTTGCGAGGGCCATGCAAGCTGTGAGCAGTGATCATGGTCTTCCTCACGTTTATCTCAGTCTAGTTAAAATTATTGATACTGCACATTATGCAACAGCTATATGAGCACTATCTGCCTTAAACATAAATCATTTTGTGGTAAGATGGATAGCCAACTGTCTGAAAGACAGAACCCACATAGTTTGCATAGCAGGTTCTTCTTTAAATAGATCTAAGGTAACCAATGGAGTCTTCAAGGGTCTGTACTGGGTCCACTGCTGGGCATCTACTTCTCTGATTAAAACCCAAAAACCATAACCTCTGGTTAACCAGATTTGCAAACTACTTCAAAATGGTTGTAATTTTAACCCCCCCCCCAAATATCAATACCTTTCAGAAAGAGCTTGCCCTAGTTAACACATGGTTCAGGAATGAAGTTCTTTAAAAAAAAAACTGTAATTACCCACAACATACAATGTAAATAACACCCCTTACTAATAAAAAGTCAGGGATCTGAGCACTTGTGTTGATAGTTCCCTCTCCTTTGATCTTCAAGTGCAACTATAGCTAGTAAATCATTATACTTAACACAACTAGTAGCTAAAGCTATTTTTATCTACATCCAAAGGTATTATCAGTCCCTTACATTCAGCAATGATCAGACCAATTACAGTGTACAATTCCCTTACAGTCAGCAATGATCAGACCGATTACAGTGTACAATTCCCTTATAATCAGCAATGATCAGACTGATTACAGTGTACAATTCCCTTATAATCATCAATGATCTGACCAATTACAGTGTACAATTCCCTTACAATCAGCTATGATCAGACCAATTACAGTGTACAATTCCCTTACAATCAGCAATGATCAGACCAATTACAGTGTACAATTCCCTTACAGTCAGCAATGATCAGACCAATTACAGTGTACAATTCCCTTACAATCAGCAATGATCAGACCAATTACAGTGTACAATTCCCTTACAGTCAGCAATGATCAGACCAATTACAGTGTACAATTCCCTTACAATCAGCTATGATCAGACCAATTACAGTGTACAATTCCCTTACAGTCAGCAATGATCAGACCAATTACAGTGTACAATTCCCTTACAGTCAGCAATGATCAGACCAATTATAGTGTACAATTCCCTTACAATCAGCAATGATCAGACCAATTACAGTGTACAATTCCCTTACAGTCAGCAATGATCAGACCAATTACAGTGTACAATTCCCTTACAATCAGCTATGATCAGACCAATTACAGTGTACAATTCCCTTACAGTCAGCAATGATCAGACCAATTACAGTGTACAATTCCCTTACAGTCAGCAATGATCAGACCAATTACAGTGTACAATTCCCTTACAGTCAGCAATGATCAGACCAATTACAGTGTACAATTCCCTTACAATCAGCTATGATCAGACCAATTACAGTGTACAATTCCCTTACAGTCAGCAATGATCAGACCAATTACAGTGTACAATTCCCTTACAATCAGCTATGATCAGACCAATTACAGTGTACAATTCCCTTACAGTCAGCAATGATCAGACCAATTACAGTGTACAATTCCCTTACAGTCAGCAATGATCAGACCAATTACAGTGTACACTTCCCTTACAATCAGCTATGATCAGACCAATTACAGTGTACAATTCCCTTACAATCAGCAATGATCAGACCAATTACAGTGTACAATTCCCTTACAGTCAGCAAAGATCAGACCAATTACAGTGTACAATTCCCTTACAGTCAGCAATGATCAGACCAATTACAGTGTACAATTCCCTTATAATCATCAATGATCAGACCAATTACAGTGTACAATTCCTTTACAGTCAGCAATGATCAGACCAATTAGTGTACAATTCCCTTAGTCAGCAATGATCAGACCAATTGCAGTGTACAATTCCCTTATAATCATCAATGATCAGACCAATTACAGTGTACAATTCCTTTACAGTCAGCAATGATCAGACCAATTAGTGTACATTTCCCTTAGTCAGCAATGATCAGACCAATTACAGTGTACAATTCCCTTACAATCAGCAATGATCAGACCAATTACAGTGTACAATTCCCTTACAGTCAGCAATGATCAGACCAATTACAGTGTACACTTCCCTTACAATCAGCTATGATCAGACCAATTACAGTGTACAATTCCCTTACAATCAGCAATGATCAGACCAATTACAGTGTACAATTCCCTTACAGTCAGCAAAGATCAGACCAATTACAGTGTACAATTCCCTTACAGTCAGCAATGATCAGACCAATTACAGTGTACAATTCCCTTATAATCATCAATGATCAGACCAATTACAGTGTACAATTCCTTTACAGTCAGCAATGATCAGACCAATTAGTGTACAATTCCCTTAGTCAGCAATGATCAGACCAATTGCAGTGTACAATTCCCTTATAATCATCAATGATCAGACCAATTACAGTGTACAATTCCTTTACAGTCAGCAATGATCAGACCAATTAGTGTACATTTCCCTTAGTCAGCAATGATCAGACCAATTACAGTGTACAATTCCCTTACAATCAGCAATGATCAGACCAATTACAGTGTACAATTCCCTTACAGTCAGCAATGATCAGACCAATTACAGTGTACAATTCCCTTACAGTCAGCAATGATCAGACCAATTAGTGTATAATTCCCTTACAGTCAGCAATGATCAGACCACTTACAGTGTACAATTCCCTTACAGTCAGCAATGATCAGACCAATTACAGTGTACAGTTCTGCCTTTGGGATGTACCTCACTCAGCATATCAACAGTCTCAAAAATCCTCAGAGGTTCTTATAAAAAAAAAAATCTGGTCTTAAAAACCTTTGCTACCAGGAGATGCTGGAATCCCTGTCCTTGTACTTTGTGGCTTACATAATCCTAAAGGGTCAGCTGTGTCTCGCTTGCTACCTCATTAGGGTATGGTAGTCCTTAACTTCCTTTATCTTAGTAAGGCAAACTGTTTCAATATGGACGTAGAAAACAAGGATGAAAGACCTGCTAACATTAGTACCAGAGATCTGAACCCTCATGAGCAGATAAACAATGCAATGGAAAGATAGATTCATCCCCTACTGCCTTCACATTCTTTGCAATAAAGCAATGTGATTCAGTATCTTCCTTCAGACTAAACTTAGATGACTGGATGGTTACGCTCAGATTTATCTTGGGAATAACTGTCTTGCATCTCCTTGAGAAAGGAAGTAAAGGCTGAGGGTGGTAACTATTTGAAATTCCAAGACTCATTAGTGTAAGCCCCTGAACAGTGAGATTGGCTTACCAGAAATGTGGACTTAGATATATTAAGCCCAAGAATGTCATCTTTCAGAGTATTACCCTTTCTCTGAAGTATGTCAGTCTTGGAGGCGGCATATATGTTTGGGGGTGAGAGGGGTTTGCTCCTGATCGGGAGTGCAGGAGACCTCACAACACTGCAAAAATGGCTTTGAATGACAATAACTATGTTTGGCATTCATTGTATCCCTGTATTTTGATCTTTTTTTTTTTTTTTTTGGTAATTCTGGGGCTCAGTTTTGTAAGTGTTGGAATTAAAATAGGGAGCCCTAAGGCTGATTATTAGTAAGGCATGCACAGTCAATAGATTAATACAGCCTTGAAAATCCAGTGAAGTCTATGAATCCTATATTATATTTACAATTAATAGACAATTTCCCATGTTTTTACAGAGTTGGATTTCTGGACTAATGTCCTTAGTTTAAACTACAGACAAGTTTTTTTTTTTAAAAATAGTCTTGAAAAACAAAAGAAATGAAAAGCGTAAACATGGTATTTTTACTTGCATTGCAAAAATGCAAATAACACTGAACATTGCTCTGAGCTTTTCCTTAATAAACTGTTTTATTTTTCCCATTATCACATGCATTTAGCTGGAGACAAGTATACTTTAGGTGCAAGCAATTATTTATTGGAAGTCTAAATGGTGTGTTCGGAGTGAAATCTAACAAAGTCACTGCACTTGATAGATGCAAACGTCCACACTGGTAGAACTAAATAAAAAACAATTTTATTATAAAGCACAGAGATTGAGTGCTTTCTACCAAAATAATAAACTAAATACAGGTTTGAAATTGAATCCCATGTGGTTTACAGAAAGGGCAAATCAATTAGAAACCATTTGGAATGAAAGACGTCGGTGTCTGCATGTTCTACAAACAAAAAGACAGGTACCTTTAAATGCGGGTTTTGTCCACAATGCATATTTATTTATGAAAAGGATGCAGTCTTGGTGAATGAACATCTAGTGAGTACAACCATTCACTGTACGTGCAACTCCACTGGAGTAATTTATTTAGCCCAGTGCCAGCAATGTTGTTGTTTCTATAGAGGGTAGATGCAGAGGAGGTCCAGGGATCGCATCTATGAACATACCCGAGATATTAAAAACAAGAATAAGAACAATTCCTTATTTAAATATATTGCTGAGCATCCCACCCATAGTTTTACTTTTTTTGGATTAGACACTGTTGCAAGGGATCTCCAAGAGGGTGGGGTCGTGGGGAGACATACTAGAAATGAAAGAGTTAAAGTGGCAGATTAAGCATAATGTATTTTCCTTGGGCTCAATGAAAACCTTTCCATAGCAAGCATTTTAAGGCTTTAGTCTTATGTGGTATGAATACTTCAACATTCATTTTAGCTTGACAATGGTGTTTAATTGTACATTTTATGTGGTTTGACATCTATACTGTGGTGGTGGTGCTGCAGTAACGTTGTCGCCTCACAGTTAGACGTTGCCCGTTAGATTCTCAGTTAGAGTGTCTTCTGTGTGACGACATGCGTGAATGGGCGTTCCTTTGTTGAAGGTTGTGCGTTAGGCCTGGCAAGCCAGCACGTAAAACTCTACTGCCAGTCATTAGCGGACCGGAGTTCCACTGTGGCGACCCCTAACCGGGAAAAGCTGAAAGAGACAAACAATGTGGTTTGACATCTATTTATTTTTTATGGTCAAATCTGTATTTAGTTTATTATTTAAATCTGGAATGCTGAGTCTATTTTAAATGTGAGGGGAATTCATTGGTTAGTAAGAACATGCAACTTCTTTAGTAAGAAATTTAAAACCTTGATGTAATTGTTTTAATCAATTCTGAGGAAGTCCTTGCTATAGTTGGGCAAAAGCACTCAATCTCTGTGTTTTATAATAAAATTATTTTGTATTCAGTTCTACCAGTGTGGCCATTTGCATCTATCAAGTCCAATGACTTTGTTATTGGCAGCTGCTGTGTGGTTCCTGGTTTTGTCAGAGTGAAATCTACACAGTACAGAAGAACAAGTTAACCCTGAAAAGCCTCCTTAAAACTCCTTTCTGTGAGGCTATCTCTGAGTCGGAGGGCACACCCCCCTCCTGCTAAACCCCGTAAGAGGCGTTCTTCTTCTTCCTGATCGAGGTCGCTCACTTCATCTCCCTCTGGAGATTGCAAGGAGTAGACTCTCAAAAAGGTAAAGATTTCGAGCCTGGCACTGCCATCTGTGGCCCTTTCAGCCCCAGCCTCGGCACCGCCCCAGTTCATTCTTGTTCCAGCTATGTCCTCTTTATTGCCACCGGCACCAGAGTTCCTGGTGCAGACACTTACAGCTCCCACAGTTTTGTTGCAGCCTCTATTGGCACCATCTCTGCAGGTACAGTCTCCTTCGGCACTGTTGGTGCAAACTCCTTCGGCCCCGAGTTTGACAATACTGTTCTCTATGGTACAGACACCTTCGGCACCGATATGCTCTTCAGTGCTGTCCTTTTCTGCACCATCGTTATCGGTGTAGACACCTTCCTCGATGGCACCATACTCATTGGTGCAGACATTTGTCACACCGCCCTTTATGGTGCAGACACCATCGACTTCTATGGCACTGCTTTTATTAGTGCAGATAACCTCGACACCATTCTCCTCAGTGCAGACACCCTCTGTTCCGGGCTCTGCACCACATGAACTAGCAAGGAGTAAGTATTCTCCTTCCTTGGATCCATTTGTTGGAAGCCAATATAGCCCTTTTCTAGAAAGGCCAGAATTGCCTTCAGGTTTCTCTATGAGGTTGACCAGGAGCCTCTCAGAACAAGATGTGTTGCAGCTTGTCGACCAGTTGCTTGTAGCCAGAGGTCTCTCTCAACCATTTAAAGCTATGTTCCCTCTTCTGGGTAACTGTATTTCTCCACAGACTCCAACGTATACTCCTCCTTTGACTTCCATGGAAACATCAAAGCCCCTTCCTCTGACAGCAGCCAATAGTGGATCTCACTTTGGAGCCGAAGTCGTCCTTGTGCCCCCCGGTGCACTGGGCATCGAGGTCTTCTCAGGCTAGTGGCTGTGCCATGGGGGTAGGCATTCTTGGTTCCATACCAATTTTTTTCTACGGCACCTTCCAGGAATCCACCTTCCCTCATGCTCCACAGCCCTCTTGAGACTCCTGGTCTGGGGGTCGGCTTGTTGGAGCAGGGCGTGACCCCGGTTCTGAGGTTGTCGTGCTCAGTTACGGGCTCCCATCCCTCTTTGGGCAGTCAGGCCTTCCAGGCCATGGAGAAGGCACTTGCCTCCGCTGGCAAACCCACCATGTTAGAGTCCCCCCCCCCATGCCACAACTGTCGCAAGCCACAGCCACTGGGCACAAGGGCCTCAGGTTTCTCCACTCAGGAGACCCGCTCTTTGCAATCTTCCCCAAAGCTCCCCACTGAGGAAGTCCCTCGCAAGGTTTCAGGCAAGAGGAAGCACATGGACTCCACTGAGGAGTCTTTGATTGAAGATACGGACTTTGATGATGGGGAAGGGTCCCCACGGTTACCCTCTGATGAGGTGTCCTTTGGTGACATCCTTGAGATCCTAAGACAGAGGGGTGACTGGAAGTCCTCCAACCCTTCCTCAGAGGAACTCATATTCCTGCAGGCCTTTCATGCCCGGCCCCCTACCTCCTGGGTTACCCCGCTAGCTGATGAGCTTGTCAAGCTCATCGTCCAGAGTGCATGGAAGGCTCCTGACACCCTGGAAGCTATAAAGTGGAGGCCTGACAAGATCTTATCTCCTCCAGCTGAGCATTCCCATTGGTCAAAAGGTCTTCCAGTAGATGCCATGGTGGTGGCAGCTGCAACCAAAAAAGACTTGGCAGAAGAGAGCCAGACTGTCCATCCACCCACCAAGGAGTCCTGGGCGATAGACTCGGGAAATGTGTGTTTACTTTTCTGACCTTTGCCATAAGGTCCTTGAACTACTTGGCACACTTTACAAGGCTCCAGAGGGACCTTATCAACCAACTCTCTGAAACTTTGGCAGGAGTTGTTTCTGATGAGATCCATGACAATGTAGCTTTTCAGATAACGACCCTAGAATCCATATCCAATTCTTCCATGCGCCTTATTTCACACGCAATGTAAGGAGCGGCTAGAGCGGCAGGAGCAGGTATAGTTACGAGACGATATGCCTGGATGCGCCTTTGCATACTCCTTTAAGGCTTCCTTCATGAGCATTCCCATCGAGGCTGCTTCATTGTTTGGCCCTAAGGCTAAAGATACGCTGGCAAGGTGTGAACAAGATGGCAAGACCCTATCTGCCATTGGTGTCCAACACTCCACTCCTCAGTGATTCTACTCCAGAAATCAGAGGATCGGGAAGATGTGGCACAGAAAATCACAGGGCTGTTTCTGTGATGCACATGCCAGAGATTCTTTCTCTGGGCAACCCTACCAGCGCTCCTGAACCATTGCCTGACTGCTCACCTCTGGAAGTGGTCAGGGGGTCATATTTCCTTGTACCCCACTGCCTGATGAAATATAACCACCAATTCTTGGGTACAAGGGATAATATCCAGAGAATTTTGCATCCCCTTCCATCTCTGTCCCACCTCATCCAGAGACTTACCTGATGTCCCACCCAAAGGGAAGCAGCAGGACATGAAATCCAAAAGCTGCTACAAAAAAGAGTCATCCAAATGGTTCCCCCAGACCAGATAGTATCCAGATTTTACTCGAGGTTCTTTTTAGTGCCAAAAAAGACGGGATTGGAGACCAATTCTGGATCTCAGCACACTGAACAAATTTGTAAAAACAACGAAATTCCGGATGGTCACGGTTCAGTCTATCCTTCCTCTTCTGGAAGAAGATGATTGGATGTGCTCTGTAGATCTTCAGGATACGTATTACCATATAAAAATGGACAAGTACTCAAGAAGATACCTCCACTTCTGCATAGGAGCCAATCACTACCAATTTTGAGCACTGCCCTTCAGTCTCTCTACAGCCCCCAGAGTATTCACCAAATGCATGGCAGTGGTCATCGCTCACCTGCGACTTCAAGGATTCCAGGCATTTCCATTCCTAGATGACTCACTCCTCACTGCACCCACCAAGCATCTACTCTTCTCACAGCACAACATCTGGGAATCACTATAAACTGGGAGACGTCCAACATGACCCTAACACAATCTTTAGAATTCATCTGGGTTCTGTTGGACACAAGGAATTGCACAGCATCTCTTCCGGATCACAGACTTCAAACAATAAGACAACAGGTTCAGCCACTACTCTGTCACCACAGATCATCTGTTCAGTCCATACTCCAACTGTTGGGGTCAATGACAGCCTCGATCACCATTGCTGCTCTGGCCAGATTTCCACGAGACTTCTCCAGTAGTTACTTCTCATTCAGAGGTACCCTCGGCAGCATCCTTTGCCCTTTCAGATAAGTGTAGCTCGGAGATGCATGCAAGATTTGCTTTGGTGGACGTCTCAAAATCCCCAACAATGGTCTCGCCCTTTCATTCCCCATCAGTCGAAAGCCACGGTGACTATGGATGCCTTCCTGATGGAGGGGGGGGCTATGTCAAGAAAACTCAGTCCAAGGCACCTGGTTGAGACAGAGGCCCATTTGCATATCAGTGTCCTGGAACTTAGGGAGGTGCTATTAGCGTTGCAAGCATTCCACTCCATCCTTCCATCAGGGACTATTGCGATCCAATCAGACAACATGTCAGTGGTCTGGTACATCAACAAGCAAGGGGGCACCAGATCTTATCTGTTATGCTGAGAGGCTGTGAGAATATGGCAATGGGTGATAGCTTCCAACCGCTTTATAATTGCAATGCACATTCCCAGGAGCTCCAATGTGATTGCGGACAAATTAAGCAGATGCATTCTACAACCTCATGAGTGGTCCCTCAACCCTGTGATAGCGGCAAGAATTTTCAACTGTTGGGGCCAGCCTTGCTGCGACCTATTCACCTTCCCAACCAGCTACAAGTGCAGCAACTTCTTTCCCCTGATCCCCCTTCGGGGACAGTCACCGAGAGACATTCTAGTCTACGCTTGGCCCTTGGGTCTGCTTTATACTTATCCTCCTCTTCCCCTCAACTCTCAATTTCAGAAGAAAGCACGGGAATTGAAGAGCAAAGTGATCCTCATGCTGGCCTCGACAAGTTTGGTTCCGCTTTCTCTGGCCTCACCTGCTAGATCGACCATAGATCCTCAATCCATCTCCAAAGTTGATCTCCCATCTGCAGGGTCTGACTCACCCCAATCTAACAAGCCTGAAGCTGACAGCTTGGTTTCTCTACTTCCTATGATTGCCAGGCAGGATAACCTCTCTTCCCCGGTGCACAATATTATCATCGCATCTCATAAATCGTCCACCAAGCTAATCTATCTCAGCAAATGGAAAAGGTTTTCATTATGAGCAACGAATAAACAATCGGACCCATTGTCATCCCCAGTTTTGGTGGTTTTAGATTACTTATCACACCTTTTTCAATCTGTGGTGTCAGCCTCTACTATCCATGTTCATTTAGCTGCCATTTCTAATTTTCACATTGGTTTTCAGGATTCTTCACTCATGTCACACAGGCTCTGTAAGACTTTCTTGAAGGGTGTTTTTCACCTAAAACCTCCCTTTAGAGAACCAGTACAACCTTGGGATTTGGCCTTGGTTCTACAAGCCCTAAAAGCTCCCCCCTTTGAACCTGCATCGTCATGTGATTTAAAGTACCTCTCTTGGAAAACTTTGTTTCTGGTTGCAGTCACATCGGCCAGACATTTGTCAGAACTTCAAGCCTTATGCATCAAACGTCCCTATCTTATTTTCCATAAGGATAGAGTATCACTGAGAAATAATTCTTCCTTTTTACCAAAAGTGGTGTCAGAGCAGTCTATCAACCAGTCTTTTGACCTCATAGTATTTTTTTTCTAATCATTCTAACAAGGGAGAGTATTGCCTGCATTCCCTGGATGTTCACAGGCAAATAAGATTTTATCTGGACAGAACAAAATCTACCCGTAAATCCGACCAACTATTTCTGGCCTTTTCTGGACCAAGGCTAGGTCATCCGGTCTCAAAAGTTACATTGGCGTCATGGTTGAGAAATTGCATTACCTTCATCTATGACAAGAACATCACCACCTTGCCTCACAAAGTGAAAGCCCATTCTACAAGGTCTATGGCAACTTCAGCAGCTTTCCATGCTAGGGCCTCCCTCAATGACATTTGCTCAGCTGCAACTTGGGCCAAACCCCATACCTTTATACTGCATTACAAATTGGATTTTGCCTCCAGTGGAAGAGCTTCTTTTGGTTCCATGGTGCTCAGGAATGTCCTTCCATGAGGGCCACCCAGGGATACAGGTAGCTGGGGACTCTGTCCCATCAGTAAGGAATGAATGAAAATTAACAACATCATCTGATAAAGAAGTTATGTCTTACCATAACGTTCCATCTGTGTTGTTGATCTTCGTTCATTCATTAATCCCCCCCCCCCCCGGAGGTTCCTGGTTGATCTCATATACTCCTTTTTATGTAGGTCTGTTATGACCAGAGGTAGCCTCTACTTTTGTCTATCAACTTGAAAACTTGATCTGAGGTAACAGGGAGCCCAGCATTCTGGGTAGGATCTTGGCTCGAGAGTTTTTGGCTGACGCGAGCTTGGTATGAGGCCGGCTCAGTTCTGAGGACAAAACTGATAACCCATCAGTAATGAATGAACGAAGATCAATAACACAGATTGAACATTATGGTAAGACACAGGTTCATAGGTTGGTACTAGGCTATTGGCCCTAGGGCCTATACAAGCCTAGCCATAACAATTCCCTGGATATTTCTTCCCACAATATTTACTTCCCTGGACCCCTGTCTAGTAGGGTGACTGATGTGATCCCCAGGGTGAATTTCTTATCTCCCATCCAATCGTCATGATATAATATGATTAAAATATCATAATATGATTAAAACTTGCATTTTATACCAAAGGATTTGTTTTATGGAGCTTTCTACAGTGGTGTCTATCATTCGTAACCTTTAAAGGATATTGACATGCTGTTCAGTGAAATAAAATGAAGTTTAAAAATGTGGGAAGTGAATAATTATACAAGTAGTTGATTCCCCAGCAGCCTTAGTGCTGTAATGTATTAAATATAACAGTACAAATGTGGTTTAATCATTTAAGAGTAGCCATGCCATTCTCTTACTGCTAAAAGTTAACATGTACTGACAGCATTAAAGCTGCTTTTCACATATGAGAGGGGAGTGGAAATAATTTAAGAAAAAACAGCAATCTATGTAAGTGGGAGCACCAGCTCTAGCATTCACTTAACATGGTTAGCCATAACTTTAGAATAGGTAATTCCTGTGGCTGCAACCATTGTGCAACTGCTCCTATTTGGAGGGATAGCTTCCTTTTTCGAATGCATATATAGTTTTTACCAAAAATACCACCAAAGCGAGGAAAGGAAATGAGAAAACCTTAAGTTTTAGTGTAATAATTTAATAGCTGCTTTCATCAACCAAATGATTTCTTCTTATTCAAAGACATGCAGCTGGAGCATTTCTCCCCGGGCCTCTGCTGAAAATTGGCTTTGTTCCAAGTCTGTCTTTCCCGGTTAACAAATGTTAAATAAAAATAAATAAAATTCAGAATAACAACACTAAAATATCATGCCACTTAAATATTTTAACAGACCTATCGCATTTAGAAACTAATTAAATCTTTAATTAAACAATCAATTAAAAAACAAGTATCTTAAAGACAAATAAGTAACACATGGTGAACCCTATCCAAAAGCTAAATATACTTTATTCTTTATTCACTTTAAGCCTTCTATCATTCACAAAACACAATATTTATTACTTCATTCAAACCGGGGTGTTTGTCAGCTCCAAACTTTAACTGCCAAATGATCTCTTTTTCCTCTAACTTGTTCTTATAGTCCCCACCCCTCATATCACGAGGAACCGGTTCAAGAATAGAAAAAAGAAATTTTTATTTTTGCAACATCCCGAATCTTTAAGGCATTTTTTGCAGCATCCTTTTTAATAGAATGTATGTGTTCCCTAATCCTGTCCTGTAAGCGTCTAGTGGTCATCCCAATATAATAAGCATCACACTCAGAACACTTGCCTAAATAAACTATCCCCTTGCTGTTAACAAATAAGACATCACAATATATTTATTGCATAATTTAAATACTCATCACTTATATATGACCCTTCTGCAATATATCTGTACATATTACATGCCCCACATTTATGCATTCCTATATTCCTAGTAATAACAGAAGTTTTATCTGGCCGTCTACTGTTATATTTCTTTAAGATAGTTTTAATATTAACACCTCTTTTGTACACAAAACTAGATTCACTACTGATTTGAACAACTCACTGTTTCCCTGTATTATCTCCAAATTGTTACTAATAATATTTCTAATATCTCAACTGTAAACTGTAATTTCTAAATTTTATGTTAAACGTCTATTCTTAGTTAAAGAATCAGAGGAAACAGTAAGTTTTCAAGGAACACATTTTTTTCCTTAAAATAGGTGAAAAAAATATTTTTTTCCTTTTACTTCATTTGCTACGTTTATCAAAAACTGCATCTTATAGCCTCTGTTAGCAAATAAAGAAGTAATAAATTCTACTTCTCTTTCAAATTCCCCTTCATTGATAGTCATTCATGATGCCCTGATATATTGCCCCCTAGGGGTATTTTTTTCTTTATAAAAGATGGATGGTAACTACAACAGTGAAGATAATTATTGGAAAACATGCTCTTTCTATCTATACTACTATCAAAACGCCTGTTCTCTTCATTGCACTTTAATTCTACATCCAAGAAATTAACTTCCAGACCACATTCACCTAAAGTGAAATGTAAAATATCAGACATAAGATTTAATTTATAGATAATCATTGTAGCATCCTCTGTGTTCCCTTCTACTATTAAAAAAAGATCATCAACAAATCTATTATAATAAATGATTTTACATTCATCTTTTAAAGGATTAAATATTTCATATTCCCACCATCCCAGAACAGTATTAGCAAAAGCAGGGGCAGCCAGGGACCCCACACTAACCTCCATATTCTGTTTGTAACATTTCTTATCAAATATAAGATAATTGTTGTCCAATAACACTTCTAACAATTCACAATAACAATTCATCTAGGAAGTAGGAATAGTGAAAGTGGTAAGATATTTCCTGGTGTAATCTATTCCTTTATCATGAGGTATGGCAGTGAATAGGGAACTAATATCAATAGTAATCATGATATTTTTACAAGAATCAGATGCATAAGATGCAGCAAGTAATCTCAATTTATCCTGCTTATAAAAGAAACAAAGTGCCAGGATCAGTTAATGGGGGTCATTTTACTTTTAAAAAATTCAGGAGGAAATTCAAATGGTAGATAGAAGAAGAAAAAATGACACTGATAGTGGATGTGTGTAAATAATGTGTTGTTGGCAGAGGATGATTACACTGACATGTATTTATTTTCTACCTAAACTACTATAATGGAACTTAAGATAATTTTGGGACAAATAAACAACTTTCAGCAGGGAATAGTATTTATGTGTGGAAATTGGAACTTGATTTGTAATAATGTGGCTGTATCTGGGACCTAGATAGGAAAATATAACAGAAGAGGACAGATTTCTGAAGAAGTATATGAGAATATTTGGTATGGAAGATAGCAGCAAAAACTCAGACAGAATTTACATATTATTCCCCAAGATAAAATAGCTAGACTGGATATAAAATATATTTCACAGAAGCAAGTGTGTTTAATTGATAGCTATGAGACAAAGCCAAAAACTATATAAGAGAATGCAGCAATAAACTATAAGATGTAGATGCAGTGTAATGATGTAAATGTAAGACGTTGGTGTTGTCCTAATTATCTGTTAGAGGGGGATTTGAGGAAATGATAGCAGATATGATCTGAAAGTTATTAGAGAAGACAGAAATTACTTCAAAGGGGCTAGCTACTGAGTGAGACAAAATGAAAATACAGTCTAAAAATGTAAACACAAAACATAAAGAGATGTGGGTGTAAAGTCAGGTGTACTGCCACACAAGAAGAAAATCGATTGTGAAATTAGGGGTAGTTCCTGGCAAACTGGAATAAAAATGTATGTCAAAAGGACAGGAAATGTCTGTGAAATGTGTTGTGTCCTCAAACATGCTGGCAACTCTTGTTAATGTAGCAAACAAAGATGAAAGACCATTGGGATGTAATTGCTTTAAGGACTTTATGACACAACTGTGATTCAGGATTCAAGGAAAGCAGATAATGATGTGTTGTTATAAACCTTGGTAGCTATCACAATAAGTAAAGGAACTAGTTTTAAAATGTGTTTTCCCAGCAATAGGATCATGTCATGGACACTGGGAGCCATCTGTAGGTATCAGCTATTTATTTAGTGATAGTATTCTTGTAGTAAGGTAGCCATGAAGTTTATGTATGCATCCTACCTATTTTATTGCCTTTGTTTTAATTTTCTTTGTGTGTGTCAGCCTTTGTATATTCTACTCTTTATCTGTACTATATTCTTTATTATTTAAGTAAAGTGTATACTTTATACTCTTGTGGCTGGTATTTATTTATTATAAGAATATTTATTCACTGTTGTTTATCCAGGAAGATGGTAACCATTATTTAACACTGCTGGTAGCACACCATACTGCATATATCCTCTCATTAAACTGCTTAGACCGTCTACCAGTGAAAGAAATATTAATTGTTGTATTTCATATTTGCCTTGATTGCAGATTAGCCAGTAACTGAAAGTCTCTGGCTTCTTCCAGAGTGATGGAAGTACTACCAAGCTAGGAAGAAAGTTGTGGGGAATTGAAGAATTCTACCAAACTTTCCTGGGAATTATACATATGTGTGTGTGTGTGAGAGATGTGGTTTTTAAAATATAATACTTTGTGAGAAAGACAGTTATGCACTGGAGGGCAGTGGTTCACAGAAAGAGCTGTGACCTGTGTACAGTCCATTCTGGATGTGGAGGTTGGAAACCCATATCCATGACAGCAATGCATGTTCCCTTTATGCCATTTCAAACCACTTCACCAAAGAAGCCAGAAAAGCTCTGGCAAACATTTTTTATCCCAAGGGCAATTACTCTGTATATAACACTTTTAAAATCCAAAAAACAATTAATATTGTATGTAGATTAATTTGCCTTTCACCCCAACTTGAAAATTACTGCTTCACTCTACAAAAGGCAAACTAGGTTCCAATCACAACCCACTCTACATTCATTTTAACCCTCTTTACTTTTAAACTCTCAGAAGCCAAGACAACAACATCCTAGCTCTAGTCTTTGTCCCTCTGGTCTTAATGAAATCATCTCTCAGTACTATTCTGGCAACTTACTGAGTACTCACAGCTCAGCAAAGAACTAAAAGTACACTTAAAGGCACACATACACACAGGTACACAAATCTAGCTGCTTTAGAGACAAAAGATAATCTACACTACCCAGCCAAACTCCTGCATTTTGTTCCTGATTTCAGACTTAAACATTAACTTCTAAAGATTATATATATTTGATGACACATATTTAATGAACTTCCTTTTACTGTAAATATGGAAATTTAACTTATAATTCATTTTACTGTAGTAGTAGCAGTAGTACTGGTAGTAGTTGTAGTGGTAGTTCTAGTAATAGTAGTGGTAGTGGTAACAGTAGTAATAGTAGTGGTAGTATTAGTATTAGCAGTATAGTAGTAGTGGTTGTAGTAGTAGTAGCAGTAGTAGAGGTAGTAGTTGTAGTGGTAGTTCTAGTAATAGTAGTGGTAGTGGTAACAGTAGTAATAGTAGCAGTAGTGGTAGTATTAGTATTAGCAGTATAGTAGTAGTGGTTGTAGTAGTAGTAGCAGTAGTAGTGGCAATAATAGTAATAGTAGTTGTAGTGACAGTGGTAGTAGTAATGAGTAATAGTAGTAGTAGCAGTGGTAAGAGTAGTAGTTGTAGTAGTAATAGTAGTGGTACTGGTAGTGGTAGTAGTAATAGTGGTACAAGTAGAAGTAGTGCACCGTCTGCTGCAGTCACTTAATGACTGCACCCACACCACTAAATCTTCCTCCTCTTTACATGCTTTTTGCATAACTTTTTAATCTTTCTTCAGGTCTCAGGAAATATTCCTGTTTTATTTCCTAACGCCAATTTCTCTCCTGTACAAACTTTGCTGTACTGGTATTACTGCACATACATGACTCTTTGGTCTTTAAATGGTGGTAAATTGTTGGACAACAGAAGATTTTAGCCTATGCATAGGTTGTATAGTCAAATATTATGTACTTGTGTAATATCTGAAATGTATTTGTACGTACTTGTGTGATATCTGATTTGTATGTACTTGTGTGATATCTGAAAGGTATTTGTATATACTTGTATGATATCTGATTTGTATGTACTTGTGTGATATCTGAAATGTATTTTTATATACTTGTGTGATATCTAAAATGTTCTACGTGTATGTACTTGTGTGATATCTGGAAGGTATTTGTATGTACTTGTGTGGTATCTGAAATGTTGTTTTTGTATGTACTTGTGTGGTATCTGAAATGTTGTATTTGTATGTACATGTGTGATATCTGAAATGTTGTATTTGTATGTGCATGTGTGATATCTGAAAGGTTGTATTTGTATGTACATGTGTGATATCTGAAAGGTTCTACGTGTATGTACATGTGTGATATCTGAAATGTTGTATTTGTATATACTTGTGTGATATCTGAAATGTTGTATTTGTATATACTTGTGTGATATCTGAAATGTTGTATTTGTATGTACATGTGTGATATCTGAAAGGTTGTATTTGTATGTACATGTGTGATATCTGAAATGTTGTATTTGTATGTACATGTGTGATATCTGAAAGGTTGTATTTGTATGTACGTGTGATATCTGAAATGTTATATTTGTATGTACATGTGTGATATCTGAAATGTTGTATTTGTATGTACGTGTGATATCTAAAATGTTGTATTTGTATGTACATGTGTGATATCTGAAATGTTGTATTTGTATGTACTTGTGTGATATCTAAAATGTTGTATTTGTATGTACATGTGTGATATCTGAAATGTTGTATTTGTATGTACATGTGTGATATCTGAAATGTTGTATTTGTATGTACATGTGTGATATCTGAAATGTTGTATTTGTATGTACATGTGTGATATCTGAAATGTTGTATTTGTATGTACATGTGTGATATCTGAAATGTTGTATTTGTATGTACTTGTGTGATATCTAAAATGTTGTATTTGTATGTACATGTGTGATATCTAAAATGTTGTATTTGTATGTACATGTGTGATATCTGAAATGTTGTATTTGTATGTACATGTGTGATATCTGAAATGTTGTATTTGTATGTACATGTGTGATATCTGAAATGTATTTGTATGTACATGTGTGATATCTGAAATGTTGTATTTGTATGTACTTGTGTGGTATCTAAAATGTTGTATTTGTATGTACATGTGTGATATCTAAAATGTTGTATTTGTATGTACATGTGTGATATCTGAAATGTATTTGTATGTACATGTGTGATATCTGAAATGTTGTATTTGTATGTACATGTGTGATATCTAAAATGTTGTATTTGTATGTACATGTGTGATATCTGAAATGTTGTATTTGTATGTACTTGTGTGATATCTAAAATGTTGTATTTGTATGTACGTGTGATATCTAAAATGTTGTATTTGTATGTACATGTGTGATATCTGAAATGTTGTATTTGTATGTACATGTGTGATATCTGAAATGTTGTATTTGTATGTACATGTGTGATATCTGAAATGTTGTATTTGTATGTACATGTGTGATATCTGAAATGTTGTATTTGTATGTACTTGTGTGATATCTAAAATGTTGTATTTGTATGTACTTGTGTGATATCTAAAATGTTGTATTTGTATGTACATGTGTGATATCTAAAATGTTGTATTTGTATGTACATGTGTGATATCTGAAATGTTGTATTTGTATGTACATGTGTGATATCTGAAATGTTGTATTTGTATGTACTTGTGTGATATCTAAAATGTTGTATTTGTATGTACTTGTGTGATATCTAAAATGTTGTATTTGTATGTACATGTGTGATATCTAAAATGTTGTATTTGTATGTACATGTGTGATATCTGAAATGTTGTATTTGTATGTACATGTGTGATATCTGAAATGTTGTATTTGTATGTACATGTGTGATATCTGAAATGTTGTATTTGTATGTACATGTGTGATATCTGAAATGTTGTATTTGTATGTACTTGTGTCATATCTAAAATGTTGTATTTGTATGTACATGTGTGATATCTAAAATGTATTTGTATGTACATGTGTGATATCTGAAATGTTGTATTTGTATGTACATGTGTGATATCTGAAATGTTGTATTTGTATGTACATGTGTGATATCTGAAAGGTTGTATTGGAATCTTTTGCTTCTACACTCAGGTCTTGGCTGAAAAGGGCCCAAGGACAAGCCCACCTACCTGTCCATCAAAGAATAAATAAACAAATAAATTATACCTTCATCAGTACTGATCTAAAAGTGAAAGCAAACCTAGTAGAATACAGTCTAGTGGCTTAAACATAAAAGATGCTGAAGAAGACAAAAGTTAATCTGGATTAGAGACTACTACAGTTATTTAAACATATAAATTATGAAGAAGTTGACATTTGCAGGCAGATCTTTTGTAAGAAAAAGCAGAGAGGGATAGAGTCCAGACTGTGACCCAGATGACTGATTTTCAATTAGCTGCTTGGGTGTTGGAGCTGCAGGGATGGGTGATGTGATGGAGCAGCTTTTTGTCAGCTCGCCTACTCTGTTGAGGGGGGTCTAACTTTTCCATGTGATGAGGCCCATGTCACAAATGCATGGCAGATTACCATTAATATTTGGCATAGAAATAAGAGGCCAATGCTGGCTCTACATGCGATGACCCATGCGATGTCTGTAAGCTTTGCCCAGCTATGATGCATAGAAATCCTCTGACATGCAGGATAACATATATGACCTTCTCAGTTGCTCGGCATGTATGACCTTCTCAGTTGCTGGCCTACAAACCATTTCCCATTACCAGTTTGCAGATGCAGTGGCCTCTGTCCTGGAGGGTACTAACAGCAGTGTCAGCTGGACAGCATGCAAAGGTGGCCAAAAAAAAAAAAAACAGAAAGTTGTTATGATCAGCATTTGGTCTGTTAGAAATGGACAGAGTAGACCACAATGAATGAGCTATGGCAGAGAATGCACTGCCTCCCATTTCAGCCCAAATTTGCAAATGCTTCCTATAAGGAGTACAGGTTGCAGTGCCCATGCATGATATGAGCTTTACAGATTCATTTAGTAAGGTTCCAAGTAGAAAATCAGAGTGTTCCTTAAATGGGAGTAGGATTGTCATTTGTAAGATAAACTAGTAATTATTTTACACAACATGAACTGTTGCATCTTATCTAAGAATTCTTGGATCATGTTTCTCTTAGGAGATGATGCTGATACTGTAGTTATCAGAGACAGCCCCTTTTACATTTATGTATGAATATACCCTTCTCAATAGCTGCGCATCTCCATGGACATAGCAACTTGGAGGTCTTACATGCAAAGCTTATTTTTTAGTTGATTTTATCTGTAGAATATAGATGTGTAGTTTGAGAAGACATCTAATAAGATATATAGTTATTTAAAATAATCCACTCTTTACAGACAGGATCCAATGGGATTCTAGATGTCCCCCAGAAGACAGAACTTTGTATAGTAATTTTGCACTGTGAGACAGCAGGCACATTGTTTTACTGGTGTGAATTTGCAGTTTAGGTGTATTGCATTGTTATTAGTTTGCATTGATGGTTCATAGAACAGCCACCTACTCCTTTTTGTGTTGAGCTTTGCTATAATCATTCACTGATGCAACAGCATTTTTGATGATATATCATGTCTTTATCTTCCAAATTATAGTGTTCAGATATGTGTGGATATACTGCATAGATCCTGGATACAAGGCCATGTCAAAGCTGAGCTGTTGGACATACTCCACTTAAAGAAATCCCAGTCCTTCAGAGCCACACGCTCCAGGGATCTAAACCTTGTCATCACAGTGAACAAAACATGCTGGCGGGGATAGGTTCCTGACCCAGAGACTCCCCATACTCTGGAATAGACTGCTCATATATGTCAAGCAGAGCGCCTCCTTGGCCCTCTTCAAAAGGAACCTTGATGATTGGATGGGAGATAGGAAATTCACCCCGGGGATCACGTCAGTCACCCTGCTAGACAGGGGTCCAGGGAAGTAAATATTGTGGGAAGAAATATCCAGGGAATTGTTATGGCTAGGGTTGTATAGGCCTTAGGGCTGATAGCCTAGTACCAACCTATGAACCTATAATAGCTATATCATGATTTTAACTAAGATTCTTTCTTACCGTTTTCAGCACTGTGTTGGGAATAACATAAGAGAGCCAATCTGGCTGCCTTATTCAGCTCTTCATGCACGTCATTTAATATGAATAGAACTGAACTGCAGGCTTTCTTATGTGAGAGAATGCTCTGTGCAGATGTGATTCTCCTTTGGACAAAACGACACATGTTTTGTTAAGTTCTGATTTTTTTAATCTGGTTTCTAGACCATTACTAATTAAAAGCTTTATGAAGTAACATAGAGGTATGGGCCTTGCTGTACCAAGCTGTAGATTACTTACCAGGGGATGAGGGGATCACTTTAGCATCGCAGGTTAGGACTCTACAAATCGTTGACATTCCCATACATCTCGCATGCAAACCTTAATAGAGGCCATTATATAAATGACACATCAGTATGATAAGTGCATACCTGAGGATACTGAGGTCCCTTCTTTTCTTTCTGTATAATTTAACTGTCAAAATAAATATGCTGTAGAACGTCACTGGGTATAGTAAGATGGACCCAGTAGCTTGAATTATTTTTTCAGAGTAGTAGTTTCACTGAGTTATTTGCTTCTCTAGCCCTTTCAAGACTTTACAAATATTTATCTTGTCTGCTTTTGCTGTGAATGGAAGTAGTTTAACTTGTAAAACATGGACAAAGAATTCTGATTCACCAAGTGGTGGTGTTAATACCATATAGTGTTTCCAGTTCATTAAAAAAAAAAACCTTTTTGGTATGCAGTTCAGGCAGTTCTTCCACTCATTTCAGCTCATGCAGCACATTGCTACTCACACACACAAATACCAAGCTCTGCAGCCAGTACAAAGCAGGGCCAACTTGTTTTAGCACAATTAGAGAAAATATTTGATTTTCTCAGTATACTCTTGATGATATTTCACTAAACACTGAAACGCTCTCCTGTTTGTATGATTTTAAGCTTCATGGCAGTATCCTGTAAACCATTCCTTAGTAAACAATACTTGAAACATTTTGCAAGGTATTACAAATACAGCTACATTTCTATTAGATTCCATGCTCACTTTTTAGTCAATGAAAGCAGACACCAACTGCTCTTTTGCATAGTTATTAGTTATTGAAATGACTGGCAGTCTGGTTTTGTATCTACATACTGTATGATTACTTTCTACAGCGGTTTTGTACCTACATACCGTATGATTATTTTCTACAGCGGTTTTGTATCTACATACTGTATGATTATTTTCTACAGCGGTTTTGTATCTACATACCGTATAATTACTTTCTACAGCGGTTTTGTATCTACATACTGTATGATTACTTCCTACAGCGGTTTTGTATCTACATACTGTATGATTATTTTCTACAGCAGTTTTGTATCTACATACCGTATGATTATTTTCTACAGCGGTTTTGTATCTACATACTGTATGATTTTCTACAGCGGTTTTGTATCTACATACCATATGGTTATTTTCTACAGTGGTTTTGTATCTACATACTGTATGATTACTTTCTACAGCGGTTTTGTATCTACATACCGTATGATTATTTTCAACAGCGGTTTTGTATCTACATACCGTATGATTATTTTCTACAGCGGTTTTGTATCTACATACTGTATGATGATTTTCTACAGTGGTTTTGTATCTACATACTGTATGATTACTTTCTACAGCGGTTTTGTATCTACATACTGTATGATTATTTTCTACAGCAGTTTTGTATCTACATACTGTATGATAATTTTCTACAGCGATTTTGTATCTACATACTGTATGATTACTTTCTACAGTGGTTTTGTATCTACATACTGTATGATTACTTTCTACAGCGGTTTTGTATCTACATACTGTATGATTATTTTCTACAGCGGTTTTGTATCTACATACTGTATGATTACTTTCTACAGCGGTTTTGTATCTATATACTGTATGATTATTTCTACAGCGGTTTTGTATCTACATACCATATGATTATTTTCTACAGCGGTTTTCTATCTACATACTGTATGATTACTTTCTACAGCGGTTTTGTATCTACATACCGTATGATTATTTTCTACAGCGGTTTTGTATCTACACACTGTATGATTATTTTCTATAGCAGTTTTGTATCTACATACCATATGATTACTTTCTACAGTGGTTTTGTATCTACATACTGTATGATTACTTTCTACAGCGGTTTTGTATCTACATACTGTATGATTATTTTCTACAGCGGTTTTGGATCTACATACTGTATGATACTGTATGATTATTTTCTACAGCGGTTTTGTATCTACATACTGTATGATTATTTTCTACAGCAGTTTTGTATCTACATACCGTATGATTATTTTCTACAGCGGTTTTGTATCTACACACTGTATGATTACTTTCTACAGCAGTTTTGTATCTACATACTGTATGATTATTTTCTACAGCGGTTTTGTATCTACATACTGTATGATTACTTTCTACAGAGGTTTTGTATCTACATACTGTATGATTATTTTCTACAGCGGTTTTGTATCTACATACCGTATGATTATTTTCTACAGCGGTTTTGTATCTACATACTGTATGATTATTTTCTACAGCGGTTTTGTATCTACAATACTGTATGATTATTTTCTACAGTGGTTTTGTGTCTACATACTGTATGATTACTTTCTACAGCGGTTTTGTATCTACATACTGTATGATTACTTTCTACAGCGGTTTTGTATCTACATACTTTATGATTATTTTCTATAGATATGTTTAGTATTTTCTGTCATAATTACTAGTTTTACTCTTATGCTGTAACAGTATCTAACTGCAACACCCTTTTCCTTTTTGCTTCCCCTTTAGCTGTAATGACAATCAACTGGAGACTGATGCCTCTCCAACACCCCCCCCCCCCCCGACTGGCCATCTAATGCTTTCTGAGGCTGGAGAGACTCACTTGGGTTCACAGTTGGCAGAACAACTATCTATCTTTGTGGATGACAGGAAGTCAATCCCTCCCAAGCCTACATCATCCAGTCGTAGTCACAGGGATTTTTGAATACATTGATGTTGACATATTTCCACAGGCATTCTCACTGATGATGTGCTAACATTACTCCTCCTCCTCTGAATACACACACATGTTTGCATGGTACTAACTGCTCCTCTCCAGCCTCCACAGACAGCAGCAAGCTACAGAAGAACATACCCTCCCCATGAGGGTGTCACATTAGCTGTCTGTGGTGCATGAGGTTGCCATGTAAGCTGTCTGTGGTGGAAGCCGCCATGAGAGTGTCATGTTAGCTGTTTGTGGTTCAAGACCCCATGAGGTTGTCATGTAAGCTGTCTGTGGTGGAAGCCGCCATGAGGGTGTCATGTTAGCTGTTTGTGGTGTAAGCCCCCATGAGGTTGTCATGTAAGCTGTCTGTGGTGGAAGCATCCATGAGGGTGTCATGTTAGCTATCTGTGATACAAGCCCCCATGAGGTTGTCATGTTAGCTGTCTGTTGTGCAAGCCCTCATGAGGGTGTCACATCCCTTGTCTGTGGTGAAAGCCCCCATGTGGGTGTCACATTAGCTCTCTGTGGTACAAGCTCCCATGAGTGTGTCACGTTGGGTGTCTGTAGTGCAAGCCCTTATGAGGGTGTCATGTTATCTATCTGTGGTGAAAGCCTATCTCCTTGCAGTGGCCCTCCAGCTTCCTGAATTGCTAGTTGATCCTGGGTCTGCTCTGCCTTATCATCAGCAGGACAACCTGCAAAATATTCTTTTTCCATGACTAACTTTCCACAATACTGCTTTTTAGCTTTCTTATAGTTGCAGACTTGCAGGAGATTACTTTTGCTGTTACATTAGAAAGAAAACATTTTCTTCTTTGAATTATTTTCCGTATCAAATTTGTGTACTGTGTCATAATGTATCTTGTGTTTCCTCAAAGGATAAGTCTCTCTCTCTCTCTCTCTTTCTGTCTGCTAAAAGAAATCTGAAATGCCTTTAAAATGTTAAATTGATTTCTAGAAATAGCCTCCTCTGGCAGGCTGCATTGTAAATGCCACTCATACATCTGTCCCGAAGTGCTTTATCCAAATTAGCTATGAATGAGTTCAGATGTAAGCTGCGCCTCATATCTTTGTCCTCTCACTAAAATGGTTAATACAGACATTTTCCACAATTAGTGGTATCGACTGAAATTGTCACTTTAACATTTTTACAGCCTAGCTGTAGGATTTTCCTTTTGTTTTTTGGAAGTGAACCAGGTTCTGAAGTAAGCCATAGGTGGACTCACCCATTGCAGTGAGTAAATGTTACCATATGCTTTTGCAAAGGAATGTCATTCACCACAAGCAATGATTTATCAGTTCTTTTATTATATTGTAGATCACTACTCTATGGTTGGCTTACATTCTTCAGTTCTTCCCAGATGAATCATGTCTGCTAGTTCTTCAGCCCTCTTTAAAGTAAAAACCCTCATCACCATGTTTATACACAGTGTACTTTGAAGAAACACCCACAGAAACAAAGCATGCAATTTAAAACCACTTTATTCCTGAGCACAGGCCAAACCCACTCACACATGCATAGTCACCTCTTACATATGTGCATGGGCTTGCTTCTATGGGGACACTGCACATTTAGATGCTCCGTTTATTATATTCAGTTTCTACTTCTACTGTTTATATAATCCTTATAGGTTCATATGTTCGTAAAAGATTACTAGACTAATGGTTTAAGGGCCCTTACAAGCCTAGCCCCATCCATTGATCCAAATTGCATTTGTTGAGGGCCAGGGAAGGGCTCTCCTTAATGTGAATAGGAGTCCTGTCCCAAAGAACACATCTGTCTCTCCAGCATGACCCCTAGATCCGGTGACCCTCATGCTGTTTGACTTGTGGATGTGTAGCAGCTCCAGCAGGGCTGTTTTTGTGCGGGCCTTGTAGGCCAGGCATAGGTCACCCCTTAATAGTCAGTAGGAGAAAGAGTAAAGGGATAGGGCTTTTAGTCTGTCTGCATAGTTCTTGTTCTTTACACCCTGTATTTTCTTTGTGAGGAACATCTGAGGTCACTCCAGCTGCTGTAAGTGCATGTTAAATGGTGCACTGTACTCAATTATTGGTGTAATGAGGGCTGACTACTGCAGGACTATAATTTCTGTAGATCTGGATGCCATACCTTTACTTATAAATTGTGCCACATAAAAGGATTTTCTCACCACTGTGGACACATGGCGGTCAAAGTTCAGGCTAATGTCCCTCTGTGTACCTAGATCTCTTACCTGTGAGTCTACTCTTTGGGGTGTGCTATTAATGCTGTAATTTGCAGGGGTATTTGACTTCCCAAAGAGTATGATAATGCATTTTTTTCCTTTACTTTTAGGCCAGGGTTCTGGCACCAATCATTTGTTTGATCTTGACTATCCTGAAAGATATCTACATGGAAGATTCAGTGACTGCCCACAGTTTGCAGTCATTGGCAAACGTTGTCATCCAGAGGTCTTCCATGTTTGCCTTGACTTCAGAGAAGTATATTTCAGACAGGAGTGGTCCCAGTACTGAGCCCTGTGGCACACTACTAGTAACTGGCCTTTTGCTGGATCTGGATTCACCCACTTTGACCACGTGTCCTGTCCATGAGCCAATTGGCTATCCATTTGGTGACATAGGGATTTATGCCCAGTTTTTATTTATTTATTTTATTATTCACATTTGTTGACCGGGAAAGTCCACTGGGTCAGAGACCCATTTTCAGTGGAGGCCTGGGGAGAAAAGCTCCACAAGCAATACAAAGAAAGACAATATTTAAAATACAACTTTAAAAGTATTACATATATATAACAGGGAGAAAAACGTATTACAATTTACATTTCTTAGGATTTACATTAAACTGAAACTAGAACAAAATCCTTACAATAGGTTGTAATGTTACATCAATAGAAAAAGCATGGACTATGAAACAGCATTTTCTTTGGTAAAATTACAGTATCATGTATAGTAGGAGTACACTAGTAAATGTGAAGATAAGAGTACACTAGTAAATGTGAAGACTGGGTTTTGCAAAGTTTTGTCATCTTAGTATTTGGAGAAATGTACGGTTTAAGGTGGTTTGCTCCTGAGGCAGGTGCAGGATGGATTGTTTAGATAATGTGTTTTTAGGTTCATAGGTAGGTACTAGGCTATCGGCCCAAGGGCCTATGTAAGCCTAGCCAACAAGATTCCCTGGCTTATGCCACCCAAGTTATTTACCTGTGCCCCTGTCAAGCAGAGCCACAGAAGTGATCCCCGGGGTGTATTTCCTATTTCCCATCCACTCATCAAGATTTTTCTTGAAGAGTGCTAACAAAGATAGGTTCATAACCTACTTTAAATGTTTTTGGGTGGTCAATTTAGGTTATTTCCGATGGAAGGTTATTCCATAGTCCAGCTATGGTATGGGAGAACAGAAATTGTCCTGCTCTTTTGTTGGGTTTAGTTACAGTAAGCATCAGTTTACAGGAAGATCTTGCTGTTCTTGTGGGGGTGTATGTTTGTAGGATTGAGTTGAAGGCAGGGCAGTCATTTGGTTTAGAAATTAGTTTGTGGGCTGAGGTTAGTTGGGTGTACTGTAGATGGTGGGCAAACTCTAGCCATTATAGCTCTGTGATGGCATTGCACTGATGAGAACGGTTTGGTTTTCGGAGTCAAATTTGGCTATTTTGTTGTAACAGGATTGTAATTTATTACTAAGGGTTGTGTGCAGATTAGTAAAAATGGCACTACCATATTTCTATATGAGGGGGTGAGTAGGGTATTGGCTAGTTTTATTTTGGTATATTTATTCAAGTACAGCTTGTGGTGATATAGTTTACCTAGTTTGAAATGGGTTTTCTTTATTGCAGTTAGGATGTGTGGTTTGTATGTGAGTTTATCTATTGTTATACCTAGTAGTTTGGCTGTTTTCACTAGTTCTGTGCCATCTTTAGCAAGGATTTTGAAGTCAATGCCAGGTGATTTTGTAGTGAAAAGTAGAAGTTTAGTTTTTGGGGGGTTTAGCATAAGTTGTGCATCAATAAGCCATGATTCAATAGAAATAAAGGCTTGTTGTGTACTTATGAGAAGGTCTGAGAAATTTTTGGAAGTGGATATCAGTGTTGAATCATCAGCGTATCGGATGAGATTCTGGATTAGGGTGGCTTTGTGCAGGTCATTAATGAAAATATTGAACAGTAGTGGACCTAAAATGGATCCTTGCTGTACTCCTAGATTGTTAGGTTGGTAATAGGATTGTGCATTTAACCACCTTACTGATTGTTTCCTATTCTGTAGGTAAGAGGAAAACCAGTTGAGGGATTTTGAGGAGCAACCTAGTCTTGATAGTTGGTTTACTAGTTGTGACACTGTGTCGAAAGCCTTAGATAGGTCTAGTAAGATTACTGAGGTAGGATGGCCTGCATCTAAGGCTTTGTTGACAGTGTCAGTGAAAGATAATAGGGCAGTAATAGTGCTATGCCCTGGCCGGAAACCATGTTGGTAGGGGATAGAAGAGCATTACTTGAGAGGTGTTTAAGTAGTTGTGAGTGAACACATTTTTCCAAGATTTTTGATAGTGGGGAGAGTATAGAGATAGGGTGGTAGTTAGAAAGATCATAGGAGTTTCCCCCTTTGTGTAGTGGGGTAAAGATGGATTTTCTTCCATAGAAGAGGAACGTAGGATTCAGAGAGAGAGAGTGATTTATGAGAATGGTAACTGGATATGCTATTGAGCTAGCTGCTACTTGTAGATATTCTGGAGGAAGATTATCTGCAGACAGTAAGCAAGGTTTGAGTTGTTTTAGGAGTTTCAAGATCAGAGAGGTGGGTACAGGTTGGATAGTGAAGGAGTTGACTGGTTGTGTAGTAGAGTAATCTGCAGGGGAGGAAGTGTGTTCTGTTGGTGGTGGGAAGTGTGTATTTGAGCTGGATGGGCAGTCTTTAGTAGCTTTTGGATGGTAGAGATGAAGTGGGTATACAAATCTTGGGAAATTTCTTGTGGGCTTTTTTCTGGTGCAGGGGATGGGTTTTGGGTGGTGCCTGGGTTAAGGAGAGAGGAGACAGACATCCAATATTTTTTGGGATTGTTATATGAGGTGGATAGTTTAGCAGAAAAATAATCTTTTTTATCTTGTATCACTAGCTTTTTTGATTTGTTAAGGAGTTGTTTGTAGTGGAGTTCATTTTGTTTTGTTCTGTCTCTCAGCCATATTTTCCATGCTTTGTTTCTAAGAAAGATAGTTTGTTTGGTTAATTTTGTCCGGTTATAATATATAATGAAGAGAGGGACTTGAAAGTGTTTAATTATACACACTTGGACATTGGAACTGGATTTGCGGATTTTTTCGCAAAAGGTATGAATTTTGTACCAAAAAGTTCTGTTAACCTAACAAATGTTCTAAATGACCTGAAAATGTATGTACGAAAGTTAAACTTTAACATAATGTTTAATGAAGGGAATAATGTGTTAGAACTGCTTAGGATTAGCAGTGTTTATAATCCTCCATTACATCCCATTTTAAATGTTTTTGAAAAAATGTGTGAAATTGATTTACTTGCTATATATGGGGATAGTAATAGAAAGGAATGGAAACAACAGAGGGACTGTGATGAAATTATGGAGTACATACGACAAAATGAAATACGGGTCATGAAACCAGATAAGGGATTATTGTTATGACACAACAAGCTTATAAAGATACTATAAGAAACATTCTCAATAGTGAGGCTTATGAAAATGCTAGTATGTCGAATTGAATAGAGCATATAATAGGGTTAATAATCAAATTTGTGATATGTTCATAGAAGAAAGGGTTTCAATGGAAGAATTTAAATATTTAACAGTTTTATCCCCTAGGATTCCTACTATCTTTGGCGTGGCCAAGATTCATAAATCTATATATGACCCACCCATGAGACCAGTAGTAGATGAAAGGGGTTCCATAACAGTAGCATGTGCACAGCATATAGATATTAAATGTAAGTATCTTTTAGCACAGGAACCACATCTATGCAAGGACTTGTGGGATTTTTTTGGATAAGATGAACAGGGTCAAATTTCATGAATCTGATTTAATGACTATTATTGTTGTACAGGATCTGTATACTGTAATTCCACATCAAGTAGTCCTGGAATGGACCCGGGACTATTTAGAGAATAAGAGACTGGATCAGGTCGTAGTTAATAATGTAATAAAGTTGTTGGACGTAGTATTATAAAACAGCTTTATTCTTTTTGATAATATATATAGACAGAAGGAAGGGGTTGCCATGGTTTCCTCGGTAGGTTCCTTTTTGGCCAATGTGGTTATGCTTGAATGGGAACGCAAGTACATATTTAATAGCTTATATATGGAACATATAAAATTCTATTTACAGCACCTGGATGATATCTTTTTGATTTGGGGAGAGGATGAATGTAAGATAAAATAATTTATAGATTATATCAATGGTAGTACCAGTTAATTGAACTTCACACATCAATATGATACAAAAAATATGGCATATTTGGATGTCATGATTAGAAAGGATCATGATGAGAATGAATATGTGGCTAGTGTATACAGAAAACCCACATGTTCTAATATGTTGTTGCATTATTCTAGCTGCCATCCATATAAACATAGAAAAACTTTTATAAAAGAACAACTGGTGAGGGCAGCTAGAATGAATACCCTGGAAATAGATTTTATAAAGGAGGTTGAGACTATAGCAAGGATGTTTACAAAAAGAGGATATCCGTATACCATGGTATGTGAAGTAATATAAGAGGTATCCCATAAAAGAAAGAATAGATTTTATGCTCCCATCCTGAAAAAAGGAATGAATAATGTTGAGTTATAACGGGGAACAGGCCGGTAAATAGGGATTATAATAGAGCTTTTATTACCATCTTTAATGAGGAAAGTGCTGATATTAAATGGTTGATGAATAAAAATTTTTTTGAAAGCGCAAGTATATTGCACATTTTGGGCGATGCACCTACCATAATATATAGAAGGGGATATAATATTAAAAATATGTTGGAAATGAGAAAAATAGATATGAATCAGAGGAATTGTAGGATGTCTAAATGTGGTAGATGCAATTATTGTAGCTATATATTAGAAAGGATGGACATGGATGTGGTGAATACGTATTTTAACAAGAGGGAGGAGCATAGGGTGACATACAAGAGTGGAGGAAGATGCACACAGGTGGATTATATCTTATGTAGAAGGGCCAGTCTGAAGTAGACTGGAGACTGCAAAGTGGTGGCAGCGGAAAGTATAGTTAGGCAGCATAGGATGGTGGTTTGTAGGATGACATTGGTGATCAAGAAGAGGAGGAGGAGTTTGAGGGCAGCACCAAGGATCAAATGGTGGAAATTGAAAAAGAGCAATTGTGAGGTGGAGTTCAGGGAAGGGAAGAGTTAAGACAGGCACTGGGTAGCAGTGAAGAGTTACCGAATAGCTGGGTAACTACAGCAGAGCTAGTAAGGGAGATGGCTAGAAAGGTGCTTGGTGTGACATCTGGACAGAGGAAGGATGACAAGGAGACATGGTGGTGGAATGAGGAAGTATAGGAGAGTATACAGAGAAAGAGGTTGGCAAAGAAGAAGTGGGATTGTCAGAGAGATGAAGAAAATAGACAGGAGTATAAGGAGATGAGGTGCATGGCAAAGAGAGAGGTGGTGAAGGCTAAGGATAAGGCATATGAAGACTTGTATGAAAGGTTGGACACTAAAAAGGGAGAAAAGGACCTGTACCAACTGGCTAGGCAGAGGGACCGAGCTAGTAAAGATGTGCGGCAGGTAAGGGGGATAAAGGATAATGAGGGAAACGTACTCACAAGCGAGGAGAGTGTGTTGAGCAGATGGAAAGATTACTTTGAGAGGCTGATGAATGAAGAGAATGACAGTGAGAGAAGGTTGGATGATGTAGGGATAGTGAATCAGGAAGTGCAACGGATTAGTAAGCAGGAAGTAAGGGCAGCTATGAAGATGATGAAGAATGGAAAGGTTCTTGGTCCAGATGATATACCTGTGGAAGCATGGAGGTGTTTAGGTGAAATGGCAGTGGAGTTTTTAACTAAATTGTTTAATGAAATCTTGGAAAGCGAGAGGATGCCTAAGGAATGGAGAAAATGTGTTTTGGTACTGATTTTTAAGAATAAGGGTGATGTGCAGAGCTGTAGTAACTACAGAGGGATTAAATTGATCAGTCACAGCATGAAGTTATGGGAAAGAGTAGTGGAAGCTAGGTTAAGAAGGGGCATGATGATTAGTGATCAGCAGTATGGTTTCATGTCGGGAAAGAGCACTACAGATGCGATGTTTGCTCTGAGAGTGTTGATGGAGAAGTACAGAAAAGGTCAGAAGGAGTTGCAGTATGCCTTTGTGGACTTAGAGAAAGCATATGACAGGGTGCCTAGAGAGGAGTTGTGGTATTGTATGAGGAAGATGGGAGTGTAAGAGAAGTATGTAAGAGTGGTACAGGATATGTACAAGGGTAGTGTGACAGATGTGAGGTCTGTGGTGGGAGTGACAGATGCGTTTAAGGTGGAGGTGGGATTACATCAAGGATCAGCTCTGAGCCCTTTCTTATTTGCAATGGTGATGGACAGGTTGACAGACGAGATCAGACAGGAGTCCCCATGGACTATGATGTTTGCAGATGACATTGTGATCTGTAGTGAGAGTAGGGAACAGGTGGAGGAGACCCTGGAGAGGTGGAGATATGCTCTAGAGAGAAGAGGAATGAAGGTCAGCAGGACTAAGACAGAATATATGTGTGTGAATGAGAGGGAGGATAGAGGAATGGTGAGGATGCAGGGAGTAGAGGTGGTAAAGGTGGATGAGTTTAAATATTTGGGATCAATAGTTCAGAGTAATGGTGAGTGTGGAAGAGAGGTGAAGAAGAGAGTACAGGCAGGATGGAATGGGTGGAGAAGAGTGTCAGGAGTGATTTTTGACAGACTAGTACCAGTAAGAGTGAAAGTGAAGGTCTACAAGAGGGTAGTGAGACCAGCTATGTTATATGGGTTGGAGACAGTGGTATTGACAAAAAGGCAGGAGTCAGAGGTGGACATGGCAGAGTTAAAGATGTTAGGATTTGCACTGGGTGTGACGAGGGTGGACAGGATTAGGTATAAGTATATTACAGGGTCAGCCCAGATTGGAAGGTTTGGAGACAAAGCCAGAGAGGCAAGATTACGTTGGTTTGGACATGTGCTGAGGAGGGATGCAGAGTATATTGGGAAAAAAATGCTAAGGTTGAAGCTGCCAGGTAACAGGAAAAGAGGAAGGCCTAAGATAAGGTTTATGGATGTGGTGAGAGAGGACATGCAGGTGGTTGGTGTGACAGAGCAAGATGCAGAGGACAGGAAGAAATGGAAACAGATGATCCTCTGTGGCGACCCCTAATGGGAGCAGCCGAAAGAAGAAGAAGATATATTAGAAGGGAACATCATTAATTTAAGGGGTAAGAATTTCTATATACAAGGCCACTATAACGGTGAGACAATAGGAGTTATATATGGGGATCTATGCCAGAAATGTGAAGGGTTTTATGTGGGAAAAACGGAGTGCAAATTATGTACTAGAATCTATGAACATACATATGAGATCAAGAAAAATCTTCAAATGCGCTATTTAGACACACAGACCAATTTCCAGGGCACCATTTTAAGTTTAGTATATTAGAAAAAGTGGAAAAGGATGTGATTGGAGGCCCATGGTCTACCTTTTTAGAACAGCAGGAATTAAAATGGCAGTTGCGTTTAGAAGCATATAGATTTCCAGAACTTAATGATGTTATGAGCAATGCCCCAGTTCTTAAATTAAAATCTCTGGAGAGATGAATTGAAGTAATTTATTAATGTGTGTGCGTGTGTGTATATATATATATATATATATATATATATATATATATATATATATATATATTTTTTTTTTAGGTTGGTTATTTAGTTTTGTAATATTTATATACAAAAGTATATATATATATATATATATATATATATATATATATATATTTTTTTTTTTAGGTTGGTTATTTAGTTTTGTAATATTTATATACAAAAGTTTAGGATATGGTTGAAGTGAATATGTTTTATGTATTTGTATTGCTTTAAGATATGATGCTTGGAGTGTCACATGATCACTTTTACATATTTAATGAATGGTGAGATACTATTGAGTGTATCTGATGAAGTTTTAAAGAAGTTAAAATGAAAGTGCTTATACTATATTTTTGTGGAATAAATTCTTTTAAATTACGGCTTTGTGTACGGACTTTCTTCCCAGTTGCCTTAGAGTTTTGTTATGAATTTCTTGTTCCCCAGCCAATCGTCCAAGTTACACTTGAACTGGGTTAAGGAGGAACTCTGTTTCACATGAATGTGGAACCGGTTTCAGAGAAGGCATAGTCTCTGGAAAACATACTTGTCTGTCCAGCAGGTCCTAGTTATACCACAGGCAAGATATAAGTCTTTAGAATGGGTGATTATAGTGCTGTTTATTTTGCGGATATGCAGGAGTTCCATCAGGTTGTAGTCTAACAATGCCTTGTATGCCAGGCATAGATCTCCTCTCAGCAGCCTGTATATGACTGAATATAGGGATAGAACTTCAAGGTGGTATGCCTAGGACATTTTACTTATGCCCTGTATGCTTTTAGTGAAGAACCTCTGTGGATGTACCACTTGTTGGACATGCCTGGTTAGGTACATACCAAAGAGGGCATTATACTCAATGATAGGTCTGATGAATGCCAAATACAGCAGAACAATGACCTACTTGTCATACCTTTGTTTATAAGTCTGACAACACAGAATGATTTCCTTACTACTGTAGACTAGTGGTGGTCAAAGGCTAGATTACGATCTGTGTCCCCACGTCCATGACTACTGAGTTGATTCTTGGCGGTGTGTTGTCAATATGATAGTTATCAGGAGTGGATGACTTCCTCAGGATACTATTATGCATTTCTTGGTATTTAGTTTTAGTTCATGTCTCTGACAGAAGTTACTTGTCTGTGTCAGCCCTTCCTCAAGAACATTAATGTTGGTGGGGAATTCTATGACTGCTCCTAATTGGAAATCATCTGCACATTTAGTCAGTTAGAAGCCCTTGATGTTGGCCTTGATTTCAGAAAAGTAGATGCCAAAAAGGAGCCGAACCAGAACTTATCCCTGACAGACTCCACAATTCTAAATTCCCTGGTCTTGTCTGTGAGCGAGCTGGCTACACAGTATAACATAACAGTTTATACCTAACCTCTTAAGTTTGACAACAATGCCCGAGTGGGGTATTGTATTAAATGCTTTGGCCAGGTCAAGGTAGGTAGTGTGAACTGCTTTGCAAAGATCACCAAAGCAGTGAATGAGAACAAAAGTCCACCAGGTTGAGTAGGTGTGACATGCCTGTGATGAAACCACACTGGGCTGGTTCCAGTGTCTGGAGGTTTCCTATGTCATTATTGATAATTTCCATGTTATAATTCTTTCCATGGCTTTGCATATGAGACTAGTGAGGCTTATGGTTTTGTAGATGTCCTGTCTTTGTGCAGAAGGATGAAGGTTGCTGTTTTCCGTTCATGAAGCACAGTCTGTGTGGAGGCTATGGTTAAATAGTGATTCTAGATGGCCTGATAGCTCATGTTTAATGCTATTTAGAAAGCAGCCTGGGACATTATCTGGGCCCATGGAAGCAGTGCTCTTGGCCGTAGAGAGAGAATTGAGGACATGTTCTGTAATAATAGTAGGGGTAATTATATTTAATGGTATTTTGAGAGAAGGTTAAAGAAAGAAGTGAATTTGTATGCCAGTAGGTTTGTTATACTCACATCTTCTGGCTCAGTATAAGTGACTCCATTAACAATGAGCTCTGCACACAATGTTGTACTGCCTTTGAGGTTACAGACATAGCTAAAGAATGCCTTGTGATTGTTCTTGGCCTCAGTGGCCAAATTTACCACAAAATTGGCTTTCATAGACTTTATTTGTCCTCTGAGTTGTTTGTTTAGTTTGACAAAAGTGCTTTTATCTTGCTGGGTGCTACACCTAATTTTTGTAAAGCTTTTCTCCCTTCTGTTATACAGCCTATTAATGTTCTGATTCGCCCAGGGTGATTTGTTTTTGAGTTAGTTCTGTACTTATTATTAGTGGGTACAGCGGCCTGTATGCAGCTATTAACATGCTTGTACAGGATTTCTACAGTTCTTCATGGCCAGCAGTTCTCAGGGTTTAGTGAGGCTTAAAATGTTGCCAAGTTACCACTAATAGTAGGACGTTAGCCTTAGAGTAGGTCCTGAATATTCCAGGGTTAGCTGTAGTTCCGGGTTTTATTTTTACTTCAAAGGAGAGCATTTTGTGATTTGAGCTTACCAGAGAGGACATTAGACTATGGGGTGTGCAGCATTCTTGCATATTAGTGAGGACCAGATCCAGTCTGTTTGCACCCCTGGTCAGCATATTGACAATCTGGTCCAATGAGTTTGTGTTTACAAAATCCAGGAATCTCTGTGCCTGCACGTTTGGTGTCATATATGATTCCCAGTTAATAGTGGGGTAATTAAAGTTGCCCATGAATATGGTATTGGATTGGAGGGAGAGAGTCTCCAGTAAACTTAAATATGTGTTTTAGGTTTCCTGGGGCATTGACTGGGACCTATACTTTGCAAGGAAGTGGTATGGAATTTTGCCTGTGGTAATTGAACATGGAGAACCTTAACTGCATCATCATGTTTGACCACCCTTGAGGTACATTTATTTTTTATGTAGATCAAGGCATCTTAGCCCCTGCCTCTGTAGTAGCTGGTCTAAATGTGTGGAAGGCATTATAGTCTTGCACTGCCAGGGTGCTGTCTGTGGCTTTAAACCATGTCTCAGTGACTACACAGATGTCAGCATTCTCTAGAGTGAGGAAAGTTTGTAGGTAGTGGAGTTTCTTGTTTAGACTCCTAGCATTGAGCAGCAACACCTTTAGATTTTTTTTGTTTTGATTCGCTATGTCTGAAGTATTTTCAGTTTGGCATTGCCTAAAAAAAAAGACACTATGGAGGGTAGAAAGTGTTTTATCAAATATTTGAATGTCTAGAGGGGAGAGGTGCAACTATCCCTAGCAAAGCTACATGGTCTATTGACCATCTTCTTCCATGCTGACAAATATTGCACTCCCATAGAATGACACCAGAAACTAAGCCAATTATTAAAGTCAGTCCTCTTCTCTTCATATTTTTGCATCATCCTTGGAGAATGTAGAATGCTTGTCAATGCTTGGCTAATACCAGCTGGGACACATATTCTAAGAACTCCATGATGTCTCTCTCTATATGGTCTAGGGAGGTATGTCTCAGGTCATTTACACCCACATGGACTATGACCAAGTCATACTGGTATTTGTTGTCCAGTGACCTGAGTGTGTGAGTAATGTGGCAGATCCTGGTCCCTGACAAGCAACCGACTGTGACTTTCTCTGTAGCCTGGTGAGATGGACATCAGTGTGCCTTACGATGGCATATCCAGTTACCAGAATGTTGGATTGTGTGGTGGCTTGTTTTACGGGCTTAGAAGTAGAGGTTCCATGAGATATGGCTGCATGTGTTGATGTGGGTGCTGTTTTGAAAGAGTGCATTTAGGGTTGCTGAGGCATTTATTACGTGTACTTTTTCTTGGAGGTTTTTTGGTTTAGGGCGATTACATATAAGCACCTCAGCATATGTTGGTCTATGTGTCTGCTTTATACTGTGTGTGATGGGTGTAATGTATGCACTACTGACAAACGAATTGACATCAGGAATGCTTTTGTGAGAGCTTTGCCTCCAGTGACATTGTGTAAATACATCATTACCATAATGTCGTAGATTGGGGTCTATATTACATTGTCTAAAGCCGACAATGTCGAATCTGACATTGTCGACACGAAAATAGTAAAACGGCAGAACATCAAACAAGTACACTGTTTAGTTTTTTTTTTGTTTTTTTTTTTCCTGAACATTCGATGTTTTAACAGTTCGATCACTAAAGGTCGACCTTTAGTGATTCGAACTGTTAAATATTTGATGTTCTAATATAGACCCGTATATTGCTACCCCATAGTCATCATATTCATGTATATAGTAGAATTTTTGCCATCGTCAGATGATCTAGTTTAGTGGCTCCAATGCTGTAGTTTCTGTGCTTGAATGAATGCAACATTCAGTGCTAAAAGGACCATCTTGAGAGGACAGTCAAGGTGTTCCATAGTACTGTAACATCCACATGCAAACATTTTACCAAATGAGAATTATAATTTTGTATATGTTTTTATATTATTTCTCACTATTAAGTACTAGAGAACAGCAGTTGTAAAAGCATGAAGATCGTAATGTTGTATATTTCTTTTAGGTGAGCATATCATTTTTTCTTTAGTAAAACATTTTTATTTGTATTAAAAAAACATTTGCAAAGCAAGAATATTTGTTCTTCTATATCCACATGGAAATAATTGCATTAAATTATATTATCAGTTATATAAAACACAGTGTAAAATTCCCATTACCTATATTTGATATAACTTTTCAAAGCTGTGGATCAGAGCAGACTACTTGTGAAAGTATTAATATCATAATGCTCTGTATTGCTTCGTCATGATCATCTTTTTTTACAAGTATGCATTTGCACAATAGAAGTAATACAGTCTCCAGATGCTGAGTAGCTCTTGCCAAAACAGCAAGACCATAATGCTTTGTGTTGCTTCCCCATTGTCATTTTCCAAGTGCACATTTGTGCTGTAGAATTTATAGAGCAGCATTAAGACACTAATACTGCACTACACTTCCTTGTGATCACTTTCTTTTGCAGTGAAAGATTTTTATTTTTTTTAAAAACATGAGCCACAAAACATGAATACATACTCCTACAGTCACATGCAAACTCTGCACCAAAATACATCCACAGTCACGTAAGGTATAGTAGAGTTTTTCCACTGTCTAGTTAGCTATTAATTTTCAATATCAATATTGGAAATGAACACTTGTCAAAGCAGTACTAGAACTGATAGATCTTAAAGCTGATGAAAAAACAAGATCATAATGCTATGCGTTTCTTCCCTTGATCATCTTTACTACAGTAGACTCCCTCTTATCTGGCATCTCTTTAACTGGCTTCCTTATTAACCGGCCAGAAATTTTCTGCCATAACCCGAGCAAAAGACAACAGAGAAAAACAACACTTCCGCCTCCTCTGGGCTAATTAATGACAGACATTTGAGTTTTAGACTTCATATTCATTAGAAAAATGCATACTAACACAAATTCTGTTATTCTAGCTGATTTATAACCCACAAATGCTGTTTTATATACTTTTTCTGATTAACCAGCCATTCGTTTATCCAGCCTAAGGTCCGGTCCCAGTGAGACCAGATAAAAGGGAGTCTATTGTAGCTTTAATTTGCACAGTAGAATTAACACAGTTTCCTGATACTGAGCAACACTTGTGGAAGCATCCAGCCATGGTTATCCTGGATCAGGCAAGCTGCTCCTAAAATCCTTAAGGGCTTGCAATGCTTTGTTAACAAGCCCACATTAGCTTGTCTATGGCATCTGGCACATTTGTCATTCTGTTGAAGGTGTCCAGTGTAACCCTACTATCAAAAGCTAGACTGAAGAACAGAGAAGACTCATATCAGCTCATCAATCTTTTCTCTCATTTATTCAAGACAGGAAAAAAAATAAGACTGGTTAGTCACGTTAGGGATAACTTATTATAGCAAAACAGGGTATTATCTTTTAAATGTTATGTTCTGTAAAGGGCACAGCATTACAACAGTACAAATATTCCTTAAAAATCAAATCTAGAAGTCCATAAATGATAGACAGATCACTGGTCTGATCTTTTTTCATTTCACCTGCAGGACCAGCTGGATGGATCATCTATCTGCACCCACTGACCCCATTTATTTTGTGAGGGCTACAGCCAGGCATCCCCAGGCTAAGTGAGACTTAAACCACCATGATTCCTGCATAGTTAGTCCAATCAGAACATTGATGCCTAACATCGAGGGTCAGGAGGTAGGGAACATGCTGGTATGATAGCCCTGCAAAGCAGCCTACTACTCTCCTTTTGGGGTGCCCCTTCCCCCACAAATGGGCTCTACTGCATGCTTCTATCTGCAATGGGCCTGTCTCTGCATACTTATTTGGCTACATACATATGCATACTTGTAGGCTTATGCTGTATGGGTGCAACATCCATGCAGCATGAGCAGTGGGTGCAACACCTAATGCTTTCACTAGGTGTTACCCTAGTGCAAGCTAGAGACACCTCCCTACACTCTCCCTGGAAGGCATTGGCTGCTCACTCCCATCCTCTTCTACTAGCTTGAGGTGCCAAGCAGCTAATCAAACTTGGGATCACCTGAGCTGTAGTCATAGCTTTATCCTTCTATATCACTGAAGCTGGCCACTGGTCTCATCTTTGATGACCTCACTAAGACACACTGCTGCATTCTGTTCTCTTGCAGATTAAATCTATGGTCTGTCTACATTTTCACTAGTATTGTTTGTGAGCTGCCTCAGGAACAGAATATTTTAGGTTCAACTAGGTAACTCACAGTCTCAATGTCAGCGTACCAATGCTGGTACCCATGAACAATGTCTTTTATACCCACTACTACTTACCACTTTTATTAACATAATTACAACAATTTTTTTATACACCCCCATGCTTATTTACACTTATAACATGGTTTCCTGTTGTATTGACAAGCTCACCACAATGAAACAAAGGCCATTTCATTCAAAACTCCTAAACAACTAGCTCAGGCCCCACTCAACTGAAGCATTTCATCCTATATGAAACCTCTTTTTGAATTATTACAAACATTTAACCATCTGGGCATATGGCTCAACATTATGCTGACCATTACTGGACATATTAAGGAGGGGGTTAACAAAATAAAGTCTCTAATGTCCATACACTAAAGACTCTCTGAATGTTTGACATATGAAGCCGGTCAGCATAGAGGGATTGAGTGTTGTTAGCCATCCTAGGATGCAACTGACAATAACTGCATCATCAGCTTTGGCCATAAATTCACCGCAGTAGATGCAAGATACGATCTGCCTCTTTATTTCAAACTCCTCATTGAGTGTTCACTGATGAATCTTGTTTGCTTAAACAAAATGACTATTCACTGCATACAGACCAAAACTGATGCTATGCTTGCTAATTTATAATTTAATGTTTCAGGGTAGCTGTCTATGTCTTTCTAAAGAGCTACATTTTTAAGGGCCTTATATACTTTTCTTGTCATCCAGATCCAGTATGTCAAGCACACACTGTATGAACCACTTCTTGTAAGTTCATAGGTTCATAGATATATCCTAGGCTAATGATCACAGGGACCTTTGTAAGCCTATTCATGCATCCCAAAATGTAGCTGACAAATTTGGGAACCTTAAAATTATTCTAAGGGGTATATATAGACTAAGGCTTGGGCGGGTTGTGTTTCTGATTTCCCATTCACTGATCCAAATTATGCTTGAATAGAGTTAAGGGAAACTTCTGCTTCATATGGAAAGGAAGCCTGTTGCAGACAAAGGGTATTTTCTGAGACACATACTAGTCTCACCAACATGCTATATGTTTTGTGGATATGTAGAGGGTCCATCACAGTGGAATCCAATAATGCTTTGTACGCCAGGCATAGATCATCCCTCAACAGTCTGTAGGAGACAGAGTACTGGGATAAAGCTTTGATGGTGATCTGTGCTGTGCAACACATGTTGTTTATGCCCTGAATCCTTTTTATGAGAAACCTTTGTGGACATACCAGTGCATGTGCCTGATCACATACATACCAAAGGAAGCACCGCACTCAGTGAATACAGTGGCCAAATGTAGAGGAACGATGCCTTGCTTGTACCTAGATGTCATATCCTTGCATATAAATTGCACAACATAGAATGATTTTCTTACTACTGTAGTCACATGATATTCAAAGGCCAGGTTACTACTACCGGATCTACTCTTAGGAGTGTGTTGTCAATTAGGTAGTTTTCAAGGGTGACCAACTTCTCAAAGGATACTATTATGCATTTCTTGACATTTCAGACCATGGCTCTGACACCAGTTATTTGTCTGAGTCAGCCCTTCATGGATGATTTTTGTACCTTGGGAGGATTCCATAACTACACCTAGTCTGAAATCATCAAGAAACGTGGTCAACCACAGGCCCTTGACATTGGCCTTGATTTTAGAGAGGTAGATGCCAAAAAGGGGTGGATCCAGCAGACAGCCCTAAGGCACTGCATTAGTAACCGGCCTGCCTCTTTGTGGAGGTTCACTCCCTATCCTAAATTCTTGGGTCCTGTAAACTTAAAGTCCATGACCCTGTCAAGTAACCTATTTTTGTATTCACAGGTCTTTGCATGAAACTGTGCTTTTTATTGCCAAGGTTATACTTTATAGTCTTACTCTAATCTCCACATCTTCTCCCTCCTCTGTTTTTAACATCTAGAGACACTTGTCATCATGCTGTTCCATAAGTGAATTGTGATCCCATGTCATGTCTGCCCTTTCTGACCTATCTTCGAATGAGAACAGATTTAGTTCCTCTAAATGTTCCTTCTTCCTCATCACCCTGCATTACCTTGATTACTCTTTCTTTGTACCTTCTGATCCAGCTGAGAAATGTTCCTTCTTCCTCATCACCCTGCATTACCTTGATTACTCTTTCTTTGTACCTTGTGATCCAGCTGAGAACAGATTTAGTTCCTCTAAATGTTCCTTCTTCCTCATCACCCTGCATTACCTTGATTACTCTTTCTTTGTACCTTCTGATCTATCTTGAGATCTTTATTCCTGCACTCGCATGATGTTTGAAGGAATGTATGAAAGGGTAACATAACCTCTTTAGTACTAGATCTATTCCCCTGGAGACAGACCCCAGCATTTATTTTGCCTTTGCTACAGCCTTCTCTGTTTGCACTTGTTGCTACTTTTCTTATACTTCTATCAAACCAAGGCCTTTTTCTTGATCACTGTCCTTCAAGGCACTCCTTACAACTGATATTCCACCTTGGGATTAATAGACTCTTAATATTATTGGCATCTGTTGACTTCAGGTGAAGTCTACGTAAATACTGACGTATTTATATACTAACTCTGTTTTTTTTGCATCCATTTCTACCTTCCACCATCTTTTGATAATACTTTACTCCCTCCCTCCCTCCTTTTGTATTTCTTTGTTCTTTACTTTCTGCTACTAATAGTTTTTAACTGTTGAGAATCTGGAAGATTTGCATTTTAATTTTTGCTGGTAGTCTTTGATATATTATATTTTTGCATCTGATTATATCTTACGAGAAGGTAGCTGTTGGACATTAGAACATTTCTGGTGTCAATTTTGCATTCAGGTATGAGCATGCATAACTTTAGGTTGTAGTCATTGTAACAGTAAATCATAGAATTTTAGATAATTTCTTTTATCTTTCTTTCTTCTACTCACTGAATTAAATGGTGCAAACAAAGCAGCGTTGCATGAAAAATGAGAGCCACCATTAAATCTGATATTTTTTCTTGCTGTTTGGAAGGGACTGTGTGCATTTTAATGAAGCTGCTGTACGTTCTATCTATGTAAAATGTCAACACAGTCCTGAAAAGCTCCAAAATGAAAAGCCAGCATGTTTAAACAGACTGCCATTCATAGACAAGTTCTTAGAAGCTGTGCAGCAGTACTTATAGAGTGACGTGCTGCTTCATTATGTATCAAGACTTGTGTAAACCCAATGCTCCTGAGAAACGAACTGCATAGTAAAATAGCAGAGCTGTATTATTGGAACAAGTAATGTTATGTATAATCAGTGAGGGAATCTTGCTAGCAAAGTACATGTGATCAAAGTGGCTGATGTCATAGGAAAGACAGGCAAGCCTGAGCATGCCTGAGGCTATGGAAGCTTATGTACACAATGAAATCTCATGACATGCTTTGTTGCAAAAAGCCCAAGGAGGGACCTGCACAACAAAGTGCTATCTCAGTTCATAGGTAAGTACTACACCAGCTGCCCTTGTGGCTCATTTTAAGCCTAGCCAGTTTCCCTCAAAGGTGAGAATCAAACCCTGTACCTTGTGTCTGTGAAGTAAACACCTTAACCATTATGCCTACTCCAAATCAATTTTAACAACTGGGAGGAAAGGGGGAGCTAAATTTACAAAAGGAAGGAATAACAAACAAAGGAAAACCAAAATAAATGACAGGTGGGGAGGACAGAAGGGCATCTCTTGTAGGAAAAGCTCTCTTTTATCATATAGTAGAAGAGGGTTCATAGATTAGGTTCATAGATTAATACTAGGCTAACTGCCCTTGTGGTCCATTTTAAGCCTAGCCAATTACCCCATGTGAGAATCAAACCCTGCACCTTGTGTCTGTAAGGTAAACACCTTAATCATTATGCCAACCTCCCACCCATGGGGAAGATAGTGAAGAATAGTTCTGGGCACCCTATTCCCCTCGAAAAAAAAAAAAAAAAGGTCTGTGATCAAGTACCTTGGCTACTGAAATGCAGGAGCCAATCAGATCTCATCTCCTTGTCCTGCTCATGATTCTCCTGCCTCATATTTTTGCATGAAAGGACACTCCTTCAACTGGCACAACAACCAAGTGGTTAGACATATGCCTCTTCCCTCTTGCCCAGCTCTTCAATAGTAGACCAAAAAAAAGTAAGAGATCAGGTATCTGCAGGAGCCAATCAGGTCTTGTCTCTGCACCTTGCCACCACCCCTTTTTCTCTCATTTTGTTTAAAAAAAGAAAGAAAAATATATTTTTAGTAAGTAGTTGCTACAGTTAATACTCTGCACAGAGAGCTACAGAACTCAAGTTTTACTTTAAAGAAAGGAAAGGTTTTAAACTGTAGCAAACTGCTTGCCACAGTGTAGCAATGCTACAGTTTAAATCACTCAGGGAAAGCTACAATGCTCAGGTTTGACTTTAATGTATACTAGCTTTTAAAAGCCAGTTTTGCATTTTAAGAGTGATTGGGATCAAATGATTGAGCCCCCCAACACTTTACACCTGGAGCAGTTGCCTCTCTTATCCCAACCTAGCTAAGCTACTGGGTGTGGTTGGGATAGAGCCAGAGCTATAAATAAGGTCAGGTGAGGGGCTCAGCTGCCCCAAGTGCAAGCTGTTAGGGGCCACAGCTGGCAGTTGCTGATTGTGTAACTACAGTACCAGGGTTCATTTATGAAGCCATAAAGATGTTAGGGCTTCATAAATGAATGCTGATAGTGCATTCTCAATTGTGGTGACAGGGGTGGACAGTTGTCAGTTTGGAAGACTGACAACAATCAATGTATGGAGAATGACAAACAAGGCAAGAGAACAAATGAATGGGGGAATAGGACAGGCAACATGGTAGCTGTCACACTGGCCCAGAGGCTAGCCTACTTAGACATCATTCAGCTTTGTGGCTGACAACATGTGCAAGCAATGTTTCTGGTGGCCTGATGTCTGGGATCTGTTGGTCACATAACCCAACCATCACAGCTAAACCTCAGACACCACCACCTGCATAACTTTCATGGATACCATAGTTTAGTCCTCTGGGACATTATCAGAAGAGAAGTCCCTGCTCCTCTCTGAGTAGAGAATGCAGAGGCCAGGAGTGATCTGAAAGACAAGCCTGGTGACCCAGTTCTAAAGGGGTTGACTGGTGCAAGCTGAGGTGACCACCACCACACCTCTGTCACCACCATAACTGGACATGCAGATGGAAAATAAAACAAATGGAGAACATGTAAGTACATGCATGTCTCACATATTATATATGTACAGTGCAGTAGTGCACAGGACAAATGCACTCACTCCATTGCTATGAGAGATGCAGTTGCTTCCTGTAGCATCTCTCCATGTTAGCTTCATTTACTGTAAGACACAGGAGGCAGACGTAGTACAACGGTGGACCTGTGAAAAGAACAGGGTAAAAATGCTTGCAGCAAAACTCAGGCTCTCTTCCTCTGACATCTGCTTCCTATTGGAGAAGATGATCAGGGTAATCCACAGCTGATTGCTATAATGAGGCCTTTACTGCCTTCCAGAATAGCTGATGCCAATGGCATCCCTTACTGTCCATGCATGCTCATGCCATACAGCCACTTTTTATTGGGCAAGAAGCTTCTCTCCATCAGACACCATGCAGGAGCCCTGCTATTCCCAGCAATTTGAGACCACCCTGTTATGTCCACTTAAAGAGCAAAATGGTAGCCAGCGCACATGAACACACTTTCAGGCATCATGTGATATGGTCATGAATTATCACACATGGTTCCAATGTGTATTCAGCATCTTCTGCAATACAGAACAGTGGCACCATTATATGTGGTCTGCTACCAGACTCCATGGTAGCTGCACATACTGACCTCTGTAACTGCCTGCTAAGTAGCTGGCCCTGTGGGCATTCATTCCTCCATAAAACAGTGTTGTTAAGATGAGTACCTGATATGAGCTTGTAGGAACTGCATGGGTGGTGAACAGAAATTTTATAGCTGATACCCTGGGCACTACAAGTCATATCACAGTTGAGGGATTGGAAGCTCTTCTTGTTCATTTATCTGATATACTGTGGACATGGAGGTGCCTTGACGTTAGCATATGTACAATCAGTGGCTTGCAGGACCCCAGGGAAACAGGCTAATGGTGTAAAACACCTACATAGTGGTGGTTTTCTCTTTGGGAACCATATATGTTCCTCCCTGTGCTACAGCATAATGTTGATGGGCTGTTGCAGGATGTATGAGGCTCGTGTCTGTGAGTCACAGAAATATCTGTATTTTGGATACCTTAGTGTACACTGAGATAGTCTGCCATGTATCCCCCTTGATTCCACATGTTGGTAACAGAGCTCAACAAGCTCCTGTGTGGTATTTCTGTTGGTAACAGAACTCAGCAAGCTCCTGTGTGGTATTCCTGTTGGTAACAGAGCTCAGCAAGCTCCTGTGTGGTATTTCTGTTGGTAACAGAACTCAGCAAGCTCCTGTGTGGTATTCCTGTTGGTAACAGAACTCAGCAAGCTCCTGTGTGGTATTCCTGTTGGTAACAGAGCTCAACAAGCTCCTGTGTGGTATTCCTGTCAGTAACAGAGCTCAACAAGCTCCTGTGTGGTATTCCTGTTGGTAACAGAGCTCAACAAGCTCCTGTGTGGTATTCCTGTCAGTAACAGAGCTCAACAAGCTCCTGTGTGGTATTCCTGTTGGTAACAGAGCTCAACAAGCTCCTGTGTGGTATTCCTGTTGGTAACAGAGCTCAACAAGCTCCTGTGTGGTATTCCTGTTGGTAACAGAGCTCAACAAGCTCCTGTGTGGTATTCCTGTTGGTAACAGAGCTCAGCAAGCTCCTGTGTGGTATTCCTGTTGGTAACAGAGCTCAACAAGCTCCTGTGTGGTATTCCTACCCACAATAAGCAGTTTATAATATGCCAGTCAGGAAGTAGTGGTCATTAGGTGCTGATGGTACCATCTGCATTTGTGTAGAGGGTCATGGTAAGCAGTATAGTGGGCACTAGCTCTGAAACTGGCCAGTAACACCTGTTGCTCTGCTGCAGCTGCTTCTGACCCAAGCATAGTAGCATCCTTTACACCAGCAATTCATGGCATTCAGCGTAAGTGATTGGTGCAGTGAGTCTGTTTTGGAAGTCTCGGAATTACTCCACCATGTTTGATGTCATAATTTACATAATAATTGTTACTCATCTACCTCAGTAATCTCATTTCCATGTCATTATGTGATACTTTGCATTTGCTACATGCCCATTCTATTAATACCTTTCTAAGTCATTATGTGATACTTTGCATATGCTACATACCACTCTGTTACCTTTCCATGTCATTAAGTGATACTTTGCGTATGCTACATACCATTCTGTTACTACCTTTCCATGTCGTTATGTGATACTTTGCGTATGCTACTTACCATTCTGTTACTACATTTCCATGTCATTATGTGATACTTTGCATATGCTACATACCATTCTGTTACTACCTTTCCATGTCATTAAGTGATACTTTGCGTATGCTACATACCATTCTGTTACTACCTTTCCATGTTGTTATGTGATACTTTGCTTATGCTACTTACCATTCTGTTACTACCTTTCCATGTCAGTATGTGATACTTTGCATATGCTACTTACCATTCTGTTACTACCTTTCCACGTTGTTATGTGATACTTTGTGTATGCTACTTACCATTCTGTTACTACCGTAATGTAGCCATGCTGCTTGCATCTACTTTGCACAGCACTATGCACTAACTCTATACAAATGCTGGCCGCAGTTTCTGTCGGTCTCTCCCTTCCTGCTCTCTCTCGCTCTTTCTCTTTGTCTCTCGCTGTTAGCCTCCTCCTTTTTCTTCTTCTGTTCAAAGCTAACAGCACCCATGTTGCTTGAACATACAGGGTACTGCAATGGTAACTTCCTCCAACCCTTCAATGATGGTGACTAGGGTAATTAAATCACTGTCAGGGCCTCTATCCGACAGGAAAACGTGGTCTCACTTAACAGGTCTTTTCCTAATAGACATTCCCCTTTAAGAATATCAGAATCTGAGTAGATTTGCTTTGTGATCTACAGATTGTTAATATACTAAATTTACACAACATACTGCAATGTGTAGCTTGTATGTACTGTTCACAGTAATAACAAAAATATGCCTTTTGCTACTGTTTCTAGGTTATTATTCCAGTGAAGACTATGGCAAGTTAAAATATGGTCATTGCTTTATTAATCTGTAAACTGATTAAGAGTTTCTTCATTACTGCATCAATCTTTAAATCAATGTAGACAGCTGAAAGTGATTGTGTCAGAAAGCCAGAACTCTGTATTATTTTTATGCTATTGGCATGGTCCATGTACATCAATTGTGTTTGGCTTCATTTACTGGCTTATCTAAATACTTATCCCTAAATAAGCTATATCTGCTCATGTGGTGCCCAGAAATGCTGTGATGATTGAGGACCTGAAGCAGAATTAAGAGAATCAAAAAGCATCCCAGCAGACAGTAAGCTATGATATAACACTGTACGGCCTGGCTGTGTCACAAATGTTACCTGGGTTACAACTTTTAAACATAATTTCATGACATTATTTGCAGTGAAAAATAATACAACACAGGCTGCTTTTCCCATTAATGTTGAAACCCTGCAATGACTGTGTGGATCTCTCTACCCTTCTGCCCACTCCTGGCTAAAGCAGTGGCTCATGACTTCAGAAGGGTGGTACTGATCTTGTTGCCGCTAATGCCATATGCCATTTGGAACTATCCACTTCAAAAAAGGACATCAGTGACACACCTGAGAATGCAAATAAAGTGCTGATTGTCCATCTGAACTCTAGAATATAGAGAAATACATAACCAGATTTTGAACTTGGGCTTCTTCAGTTTATCCTGCATCTAGATACAAGTCCTGTATTCTAGTTTCTTTTACAACATCTTGCTTATTTAACTAAACTGCTCTGAAGAAATCCCACTTGAAACAATCAGTTTTCATCTCCTATGCCACCTCATTGGCTTGAACATAATCATTTATGTTTATTTAATACTAACATAAAAACAGTTAAGCACAGAAAAAACTGAAAATATCTGTATGAAATTCTAACTTGAGTTTTACTGGGATGAAACCGGCAAATCTGACAAACTCTCACTAGGTAAACACAAAACGCTTGACACAACGTTATCAAAATAAATGCAATGGATCCTAAGACTTTTATCATGCCTGCAGTATAATCACATGTCCTCTTTCACATCTGATATTATTAATAAACAGCTTACTGTTTTTATATTTGTTGCTATAGCAATGAAGACATGTGACTTGTTACGCTTAAAGTTGTAGTACTTTAAAAGGAAAGCTTTCTTGCACTGTTGTGTTTGATCCCCCCCCCTCACACACACACACACACACACACACACACACACACACACACACACACACACACACACACACACACACACAGTCTGTCTCTTTAATATTGTAACAATAGCACATTACTCATTCTACAACTGCACTCTAATATTGTAAACTGGTGTCACAACTGCCACCCAGAGCTTGATTCAACATTCCAGCCTCTCCAGAAACCTTCCATCTCAGTTTAACAACATAATTGCTGTGCTATGCCTTTGCATTCCAGACATCATGCAAGGCTGTGTCACTCAGAGAGCTGTAAAGCACAGAAGTTCTTTTTTTGTCGTGCCTGTCTTCGTCACCTAGCAGTCCCAAATGTCAGTGCACGTGCTGAGTCAAGCATTGCAGTCAGAGATCTTCTCCCACCTTGGTTTGTTACCATCCAGCACTAGTACCTCTTCCAAAATACTACTGTGTACCTCATCTCTGCACAAGTCCTCTTTTCTTGCTCAGGCCTTTCCCGTGTCTGCTCTGGAGTCTCACCTGCCAGGCCATTCATGCCCAAATGAACTATGACATGTGTACCTCCTGCCATCTAGGATGAGCTGTCTGTCTCTCTCACTTCCTGTGTTATTCTGCCTCAAATCTCAGCCCCAAGACAGATGTGAGAGCCACTTGCCTGCTTTATCCTGACTTGTAAGCCTTGTAAGCAACAGTCCTTGTTGCCAAATTTCGGATCATTAGAACTCCTCCCTGTCCCATCTCATCTGACATCCCTGCTACATTTCTTCCTTGTTTGCCTGTGCTGTTCCTCCTATTGTTAAATTATTCATGCTGTCAGCACCATTTCTGAAACTCTCTTCTGCCACCAGTGGTCATCCTTTCCAGTCTTCCTGAAAGTCCAGCACTACCTCATTCATCCTCCTAGTCTTGATTTTTCATTTTCCGCAGTGCTTAGTAGCACACCATCTTCGTCTCTTCTTTAATATGCTCTCACTACCCACTTTCATACCAGAGTACTAAGAAAGCATTTGTGTGGCTTCCTTGCTTTTATATTGCACCCCAACCTGGGCACTCCCCAGCATATGTCTGTGCATCCCTTCCTGATACACTGTAGTGTAATATTGTTTGTAGGATTTCAAACTTTCTATCTTGGGTTAAGAATATAGCCAACCTCTTGCTATTAATTACAGGAAATATTAAAAAGTTATTTCAGCGTGAAAGCTCATATAATTACAGGAAATAATAAGTTATTTCAGAGTGAAAGCTCATACTGTTTATTAACCAGACATTTTCGCAGTGGAATGTTTCAATCAAGTTGCCACCTTCTGAAGATCATGTTCCGAAGCATCCGGATTGCAGGAGACATAACAGTAATGGTAATAAGCAATAAGGTAAGACAAGACTTTTAAATACAGGTTTCCTTGTATTACCTTTAGAGGAAAGAGCAGGAATAACATACTTAGACTATAAGCTTTCCGTTAGGAATTTAAAAAAGCCAGTCCCATGATGAAGAAGATGGAGGTATCCATGAGTTGTTGATCCATCCTGTACATACCTTTCCAGGCACCAGGCACCATACAATATCTTCCTAATCTTATTGCAGGTTGCCTTCAGCACTTACCCCTTGTTCCCCTCTTCCTGTGTCATCCTTTATATGACTTTATGCTTGTTGTCCTTCACTTCCTGTCACAAAACAGAACAAAATTCATGCAGTGAGTTCAAGTCCTCCCCCATTCTTTTGAGATATGCTATGTTAATAAAATAATGCAGGACCACAGACACAGTGCACATCTAGGAATACAGTCTCACTTAGCTGGTCACTGTTATTCTGTAACAGCATTATGTAGATTCAGTGCTCCTCACAGCTGCCATCATGGCTACAGTATTGCTAATACAATGTTTACTGGCCACCATGCGCTTCTGTATAGTCCCTCTCCAGTCTGCATCTTGTATCCCAACACAATTAAGCCACTAACCATTGCTGTGGCCATTCATTCTCCCCTCCTCCACCGGCCCACTGCTCCTTAGTACTTCCTGTGGTTCTTTTAATTTGGCCATATCAAGGCCTAGTAGAACACCTTGCACAGAATGACCCTGTTTTGCACTCTTGACTCCTGAAGCCAGACTCTGCATGCTCCCACTGTCTCTACTGCTCCCAGTCTCTTGCCATTGTTACCAGGTAGGGTAATTGCAGTGCCTGAAGGGGCATTTCATTAGCAAGCCTCCAGCTGTCTGCAGTCATCACTAAAAATCCTGACTGAAACTCCTTCCTGTGCAGAACAGATTTAATCACTGTTGAAGCCTTTCTTTTCTGTTGCAAACTTCTCAAGAGGTAAGGCATGTACTTTCCCATTCTACAATCCTATTTTTCTGGTTGACATTACGGAGGTCTCCAAGTCCAGATAATTTAAGGGCATGCATTCAGTATGCTTCTGTGAGGCATCCACTTTCTGTTACACTATCCTTAGATAGGTGGGAGCAACACATAACAACATTACTAGACGAATGATGACAGGGACCATAAGAGACCTAACCATATGCATCTTTAAGTAGAAGCATTTAAAAGTTCTTGCTTTCCTTTATGAGAACTTACCAACCAGCCAAATCTAGCAGAGCCATACATAATACCTCTGATGTAAATTTATATCTACCCATCCAATATTCAATATTAGCCATAAGGGCAGACAAAGTAGTACTTTGTTTGACCTGTAATGGTATCTTATTCCTTAGGCTGGGAATACATTGAATTTGGAACTTCTCTCTCCAGTGAGCCAGTGTTTATTTGTTAGTTTAAATTTAGGTCTGTAGTAAGAGTGTTTGTAGATTTACTGGTTTTGTGAAAAAATAAGTCAGATAGGGACTGGGTCTTTCATGGCTTGGAGAGTGGGGCACAGGTCACCTCAGAAAAGCTGCTAGACTTCTGAGTGTAAGGAGAATTTGCACTAATCTATCAGGAGAGTTGAATGATTTAAGCCTTTTTTATTAATGTTTCAGCTGAGCAATATGCTTGGATTGTACATACAAAAGGATGGATTTATGGACGGCTCAGTGGTGCAGCGGTAGCGTTGTCGCCTCACAGCAAGAGGTTCTCAGTTTGATTCTTGGCTGGGGTGCCTTCTGTGTGGAGTCTGCATATCCTCCCTGCATTTGTGTGGGTTTCCTCTGGGTGCTCCGGTTTCCAACCACGTTACAAAGATATGCATCTGGAGCATTTCTCCCCGGGTCTCTACTGAAAATTGGCTTTGTTCCAAGTCAGACTTTCCCGGTTAACAAATGTTTGTTAAATGAGATAAAAGGGGACAATGTATCTGATGATGGCTCTGATAGGGGAAGAGAACAGTGATAAGATGAGTATTTTGGATCTTGAAGATATTCCCTTGGAAATTAGCTGACCACTTTTGGCTAACTAACTCAGTAAAGCCTTCATCAGGTCTGTGACAAGAAATAAAATCAAGAAAAACACAGCTACCTACAGATGATAGCTATGTGTTTTTTCTTGTTTTTCTTGATTTTAGTTCTTGTCACAGAACTGATGAAGGCTTTATTGCATTAGCCAAAAGCAATATTAGTTAAAACTCTTTGCGTGTATATGTTATGCTTTAACCTAATACCTGATCTTGTAATCTGGGTTGCAAATAGATAGGTGGTGTTTTCCTTAACTAGGATTTAGTTTGATCGGATCAGTAGTAGTCCATGGGGGTGGGTACTTGCTGTTCTAAAATGCAGTTTTATAGTCCTATTTCTATTGTTTGCAGTGAATAAGCTGGTTTAAAATTAAACAATACATATATTTTCCACACGTACTTCTAAGTATAAAAGCTGATATGTTTAACATTGTTAAAATATTTCTGATTTTTTGTTACTGAGGATTGCTTGTTTGTGACAAATAAAGGCTTGCTTCTTTAGAACACTGTCTGGGTTTCATGATTTTTCGAAATTATTGTGATTGAGTTCATTAACAATTTTTAAGACCACTAGTTTCTCTGTTTTTTATATATACAGTTAATAGTACACAGAATTATTTACTGTGTATACAAGACATGGGTATCATATGATATACACAGTAAATAGTACACAGCACTATTGACTGTGTATACAAGACACTGGTGGTTGTATCTTTCGGCTTTTCCCGGTTAGGGGTCACCACAGTGGAACTCCGGTCCGCTAATGACTGGCAGTAGATTTTTACGTACCAACTTGCCAGGCCTGATGCACAACCTTCAACGAAGGTACACCCATTCACGCATGTATCCACACAGAAGATGCTTTAGCTGGGAATCGAACAGGACAATGTCTTACTGTGAGGTGACAACGCTACCGCAGCACCACCACCGCTGCTATACAAGACACTGGTATCGTACGATATACACAGTAAATAGTACACAGCACTATTGACTGTGTATACAAGACACGGGTATCGTATGGTATACACAGTAAATACTACACAGGACTATTTACTGTGTATACAAGACCCAGGTGTCGTAGATATACACAGTAAATAGTACAGGACACTATTTACTGTGTATGCAAGACACGGGTGTCATACGCTATACACAGTAAATAGTACTCGGTACAATTTACTGTGTATACAAGACACAGGTGTCGTACTCTATATACAGTAAATAGTACATGGCACAGTTTACTGTGTATACAAAACATGGGTGTTATACACTATACACAGTAAATAGTACATGGCACAATTTACTGTGTATACAAGACACGGTTGTCGTACACTATACACAATAAATAGTACATGGCACAATTTGGGTCTATATTATAACACTGAAATCTACAAAGATCGAATGTTATAATACCGAACCCTAAACACTGAAATCCACAAACATTGAACAGTCAGAATAGCGATTTTTTTCCCAGGGAAAAAATCGCTATTCCGAGAAACATACACACAACACAAACACACACAAAAAACAGCAATCCACACACATACACTTAAAATCCTACACCTAAACCATAACTAAGCTTTACATACACTACTAGCTATCCACTTACCTTAACCCAACCCTAACCCTAAGGTCCATCACTATTGCACACTCACCTCACCTGCTCCCTAACCCTAACTCACCTAACCCCCGCCCCCTAACCCTAACCTACACACAACCGCACACTTACCTGACCCGCTCCCTAACCCTAACTCACCTAACCCACCCTCTAACCTAAACACAATCTCACACTTACCTGAACCCGACCCATAATGCTCCAACATATCGAATGCTGAAAACAGCGAAGCCACAGCAACGGCCCACCAAATTCTTTCCCTGGGAAAGAATTTGGTGTCCTGCACCTTCGCTGTTTTCAGCGTTCGACAAAACTGGTTCGATATTATAACATTCGAACTTTATAAAATTTGATGTTATAATATAGTCCCGCACAAGTTACTGTGTATACAAGACACAAGTGTCATACACTATAAACAGGGACACAGGCGTTGTATGATATACATAGTAAATAGTACACGGCACAATTTAATGTGTATACAAGACACAGGGAGACAGGTGTCATATGCTATTCACAGTAAATAGTATACGGCACTATTTACTGTGTATACAAGACATAGGTGTTGTACGATATATACAGTAAGTAGTATACAGCACTATTTATTGTGTATACAAAACACAGGTATTGCACGATATATACAGTAAATAGTACACAGCACTATATTAGTGGTTGAGTAAAGGAGGCACAGATTCCACAATTAATTTGAGTGTTGCAGCTCTGCAGTGAAAGCACCCAGGTCACAAGTTTTTGAAGAATGCAATAGGACAAAAGTCTCTGTAGCAAAATAAAACAGTGTATTAATGTAATGCAGTTTCAGTTCATATATGCAGAGAAGTTACAGCAATGCAGGCTCAGATGCTACAGTTTCATACACAGGGCAGTCGTAGGAGCAACACAATTATTTGAATTGTGCTAAAAGGATGGGGGAAAATACAGTGCAGCAGACACAGATGGGAGAATGCAGTAAGTCAGTTTAGTTCCCTTGAAAGGGAGTTTCAGAAATAGTCCACCAGCTACTATGAAATGTGACATACCACAATAGTGTGTGGTGTGCAAAGTCATGCAGCTCAGCTCAAAGGCAAAGCTGCACAGGTTTCATGTCAATAGATCAATGTCAGTTTGGGTGAATGTAAATTAACTGAAAATATTTAGCTGAAAGTACTTTTGCAAAGCACACAATAAATATTTTTTTAAGGGAGCTGCCTGCACATCCACATTGGGGGGGCAAATTTACACCCCTCAAACATAAATATACCTTCTCCAAGGTCACATAAAAGTGGAGAAAAGGGAATTCACTATCACTGGAAGTGCTTTCGGCTAAACATGTTCAGTCAATTTGTGTTCAACAGAATGGCCATTTTACACACTGACATGCTCTCACTGCAAAACAAAACAAAAGTTATAGCAAGCCAAAAGCAAGCAAGCAACAGTCAACAGAAACTCACAATGCTGATTAACTACCAATGCATAATTGCTCAGAACAATATAAATTCCCTTTCTCTTAGAAGAGAAAATTGCTAAAATAGTTGCACATGAAAATTATCTGCAGGCAGAAAAGGCCTTGCTAATAACTTCAAAATAAAAGTCACTTCCCTGGTGTTGGAGGGATAAGACCAGTAGTCACTTCCATTAAATTATATTCTTAGGCAAACAATGCCATGCAGCTCTAATAAGGGCTCTGAAGACTGCAGAAATGCCCATAGATAGTAATGTGCAACGCTGCACAAAAGGTAGTGTGGGGCTGGCTGCATGCCTCTGGAATCTGCTGTTTGCAGAATAACGCTGGCCATGCACTCGTAGCTGACTTCAGTCTTGTGATTGTGACTGTTCAGGGCATACACTAGGAGCTCAACACATATATTGGTGCCAACAGTAAAATAAGTTTGGTTACTATACAGCTGCAGGTACATCTGGAAAGTCCTATTTATCATTCACATCCCAGGTGTTTACAGGCCAAGGATACTCCCTGCAGCAGTGCCTTTTGAGGAAGAAATTACATACACGCTCCTGTGGAAATATTTTCGATCTCCTGTGGAAGTCCAGCTGATGCACTCACTTTCCTATTGTCACTATGCTGCACATTGTCTCCCTTCTGTTGATGTATATGGCTGTGTGTAATAATCGTCAGCAATGTATTCTGCCTGTTACTGGTGTGTTACTGCCCTGACTTTGGAGCTTGTGTTTCCTGTATGCAGTGGCAGGATCTCCTCCTCCTCCTCCGAAACGGATTGTGATGCATGATAATGTAGATGTGCAGCACAGACTGGAAATTCTCACAATTCCCTGACGTTATCTGCTCAAGTTCAAACACTGTCCTCATCCCTGTGGTTAACTTCAGAATACATTTTGCCCCCTTGTTTTTGCTGTCCCTGTAACACTGTTATCAGCTGCTTTCACTGACATCACTTGTAACCTTTCCATTGGTAGGTGTAGCACTAATGTGGTGTGGACTTCTGCATTTTCTGCCATCAGTGGAGGCCTTCAAATCTTCTATTCATCATGGTTCCTGCTGAAAGATAATCACTTTGACATGTATGTTATATATTTAGGTCTTGTCAGTGAAGCCTCCAAAACTGACAAAGGTTGTCTGTGACAGAGTGCAGTTTTCCAGTCCTATATTTTAGCTCAGCTCTGTCCAGCATTCACAAATAAAGCTGCTATGGTTGTTTGTGAATTCCAATATGCTGCTCTCAACACAAGTACCCGGGCCTGGGTCTATATTAGTTCACTGAAATGTGATTTCAGCAAACACCAGATCATTGAGCCTTATCCAGCAAAAATCGCTTCAGTGATTTGCTGAATTTACCAAGGGCAAGTAAATACTTGTCCTGAAGCACAGCGGACCAACACCTAAGTAAATCAAACCCATCCAAGTGAGTGTCAGTGCCCCTCACATCCTCCCAACTATCCATACCAACTTTGAGATCGCACTACAGTGGAGAAAAGGGCGAAGGTGTGTAGTTGTCCAGCTACTTATTTGCCCTTTATAAATTCAGTGAATCACTGAAGCGATTTTCACTGGATAGGGGTCAATGATTAGGTGTTTGCTGAAATCACATTTCGACAAACTTATATAGACCCCCCCCCCGGCCTTACCCTCCCATCTGCCCTATGCATTGTCCGACCGTTTGTGAATGCTGTTTGGATAACTTTCATACTGACAGTTGTTATACTGACAATCAGGATGTCAGTGCCACCCATTTGACAAACTGTGTGTGTCTGTACAGCCTGTTGATCAGTAATCACTCACAGGAGTCAGCAAGAAAGTACGGCAACTACTGATAGCTTTATGTGCCAGTTATGTTGGAGCAAACAGGTAAAGTCTTAACTGTGCCTTGGGGTGACCTGAATTTGCTTAGTAGCTCGGGCACCTGGGGTGAGAGAGAGGAGTGGAAAATGCTTAGTCTACTCACCTTTCTCTGGGGATAATGCTGAAATAATGTGGTAGCATAACAGTGTGCCAAACTTGGTAGTCTTGGTAGGACTAGGAATCAGAATGGCAGCCAGGCTAGGCTTATTGATGAGTTTTGGCTAGCATCACCACCTTAAGTTGGGAGGTAGCAGGGTTCCTCAATAATGCCAAATTTCATGCATTAGCCTGTGTACACAAGCACTGGCATGCATAGAGTTTAGTGCCACCACTAAGTGTAAAAGGCTACGTTGTGTAACTATGGTAGCTTTCCAGTTCTCTGTCTCCTGCATCTAATACTTCACTTATTTGATGGGGTGAAGGCTGATGACAGCCAGACCAAAAATGAGTTGTGGGAGAGAGGTCAGGCCAACTTTAGCATGTTACTCCTTCAGAGAGACTACAAAACACACCAAGTATCTATGCAAGAAATTAAAAAAGTTTGTTTGTTTATTTATTTATTTATTGACATTTGATTACCGGGAAAGTCCTACTAGGTAGAAGGCTGTTTTCGGTGGTGGCACAGGGAGAAAAGCTCCAAATTATTACAAACCATTTTAACAATAATTTTACAATCTTCAAAAATAAAACCAAAAAATCTGCAGTTTAAATAATTATAACAATTTAGACATAATATAAAAACATTGGTTAAGAATCGATACAAGTTATATGACAATCATTTAATATTTAGTGAAATGTTAAGACAGTTTGTAGAGAAATCAAAAGTACGTTAGTCTAATACAACAAGACTTACAATATGAAGTGAGTGAAGTGAGGGAAAAACAGGCTAATGGCATAATGTTAATGGATTTGTAGCCCTTTTGTGGCACTATGCTTCTTTTAATGATTTGCTAGCTATTTTCTATGGGTCACAAACACAGAAGGGAAGCAAAAATGCATGGCAAATCTTATGCATAGGCAAACAAGTCCTTGATCTCAGTCATTCCTATGATGTTTTTGCTACCAAGTTACAACTATCCAGCTAAAAACCACAAAATAGCACTGTAGAGACACCTTCAAAATTAGCATAACACTCTTTTATTCAACTCTTTTTCAGAATGACTTCTTCATAATAAAAACCTCAATAAAAAATTGTCACACACACACACATACATTATAACATCCAATGATAAATAAAAATGAACACATCCCTCTTTGTTTAAAACACTTTTGCCTTCATAATAAAACCTTAAAACAAGTATATGAATATTTATTCATATACAAGTTTTACGGTTTTATTATGAAGGTAAAAGTTATACATTTTAGATGGGAATCTAGTAGACCAAGAATTGAAAGGTATCATGCCATTATAAGTTATAACCCATATATGTGTGCAGTACCTCACAGCTTGAGTTCTTCAGGTGACATCTGGTATCCTAGAAGCCCTGGCTAATCACACCAGTATGCTAGCCTCAATCATCTATGGAGGAAAGCTCCAACCAAGCACTCAACCTGAGCAGGAATGTGCCTGAGCAAGTGTTTGGGTTGCTGAATTCTTATTACAGGTGTCTGCATACATCTGAAGAGTCTCTTCAATTGCTTCCCTAGGGATAGGTGAGTGTGTAATGGACTAGGTTTCAACTTGTTGGCAACAACAGGACAGGTTACAACTTGTGTGATGTTGTTTGGCATAGGAAATGTCTCTTTATTCTATTTATTATTTTCCATTAGATAACCAGATAGGTAAACTGGTCCAAAGACTCTGTTTAGACATGACCTAGGCCTAGAGGCGAAATTACAGGTAATAAAAACAAATGTGACATTATAATATGAAACAAGCCCAAACAAGAGAGCAACAAGATCTTAAATAAAAGGTACTTTCATTGACTAGGACTAGAACTGTGAGTTTAAGGAAATAATTAGTGATGCTGGTTCCTTTATAACAACATGAGCGATTCACTCTTTTTTTTTTTTTTGCGACTCTTCTTTTTTTCTGTGGTTCTACAAGCATGTTGCTGGTATATATAAGTGGGAGGAGGTGGAAGGATGTAAGGATCTTTTTTACCGTAGGTTTTTTGTTGGATTGAAGTTTAAACCGGTTGTTATTCAGGAGCACTCACCTGAGAAAACATCTTGCATTATCATCTGTGCATTCCTTCGTAATACAAAAACATCAACATAAGGCGGCTCTCCACTCTAGGATATAGGAGGACCATTCCACTACTCCAGGACCCTGTGAACTGAACAGAAAAGGCAGCAGGATTATAGTAATGATGAATTAAAGGAGAAACATCAGTACGTGAGTAGTATGTACTCTCAGGATGCCTGCACACAACCGATGCTGCAGTGTATGGTGCAAACCTACGTGGCATTGCATGCCAAGACATACAACCAATTTACAGAGAAACAATGATGTTCTCAAATGTACAGTTGTCTTACTATAACCATATCAGGACATGCATGTTCTGCATGCCTGTGGCATCATATGGCATACACATTTTAAACAAGACAGATGTTTTACAGTAGGCACAACTATCAGCATGTGTATGGTTATCAGGGAGCACAAAGTACAGGTAGCCAGGGAGTGCCACTATATATGACCATGTCTGCTATGTCCAGTGATATGGGCAGCCAAGTTGTCATATAGATGTAACCTCATATGTAGCTCCACAGCATGGGCATAGTCAGACATACCCAATATATACCATACAGGATCCCTATCAGTTGACTGAGTTTTCAGAAACTCAAATTCATATGGTCGCGACCATATGACCTAGTCTTTAGAAACTCAAAGCATTTGACTGGAGATTGCTGTACAGCGAGGATCAGGAAATTTACCCTTTTCTTCACCATAGTGTGATCTTGGAGCTGGTATACATAATTTGCAGAGGATTTGGAGGGCTGGGGGGGGGGGGGTGCAAGGGAGAAAAAGTACATTTCTGCGTGTTTTTTTTTTTTTTTTTATGTTCAGGTTTTCAGAAACTTGATCATATGGTCTCATCAGTATGAATTGTGAGTTTCTGAAAACTCGATCATCTGACATAGATCCACCATAGTACATACTTTTTTAAAAATACTTCATTTTGTTCAGTTGGAGGTACTAGAATTTAATTTTCTTAACTGGAATATTAGTCATAATCATGGTTCTTTATTTTGTTTTTGTTAAACACTGATTCTCAGAAAGCCAGGTTGGCTCTTTTTTTCTTCTTTTTAGGAGTGTGTTTTTTGTTGTTGTCATTTTGTTTTTCATTTGCAAAACACAAAAATTCAATGTCTAGCAAGGGGGGGGGGGTAGGGATGGGCTACACTTATGAGACAATGGGCTACATCCTGAAGTTGACAAACAATTATGAAAATTCTGACTACAACCCTGAATATTGCTAAATCTTTATATTAATCAAATATTAAAAATTAAGTGATTTATAAAGTTTTTAGAGAATACAACCACTGTATAATTGATACAATGTTGTTATAACCCATTTATGTACACTACCAAACTCACTGTTCTGTGGGTTCTCATTGTTTTTATGAACCACCATAGCAAGGGAGAGGAATTGCCTTGTTGGGTTAAAATTTACGTTATCTTTATGTTTTCCCAACCCCCACAGTAGTATGCATTCAGTCAGGCAAGAAGCCATGCATCACACGAGGTGACTTTAAATCAGGTCTCTTGGTGTTAATTAACAGCACCAGGAAGAAAACATACAGCAGCAAATAATTAGTCTAGCATTAGGAGCTGCTATTTTCATGAAAAAAATATAGCAGTTTCTGGAATATAGGTGAAGTTTGGAGAGCATATGCAAGAGATTGCCAGCCTGTCATCAGGGCAGGAGAAACAGCTACACCACTAGGTCAGAATGCATCAGTTCATATTTTCCAGCAGTGTGCTATGTAACTGAAATATTTATCTAGTCTGATGAGATACAAAAGTGTAAGAAAGCAAACTCCCTCCCCCAAGGTAGAAGATAATAACAACTGTGGTTTGCTTACCTATTTATTTATTTATTTATTTAACATGTGTTATTCGGGTGGTTTATTTATCTATTTATTTATTTAACATGTTAATCAGGTGGTTTGCTTACCTATTTATTTATTTAACGTGTTATTCAGGTGGTTTGCTTACCTATTTATTTATTTATTTAACGTGTTATTCGGGTGATTTGCTTACCTATTTATTTATTTAACGTGTTATTCGGGTGGTTTGCTTACCTATTTATTTATTTAACGTGTTATTCGGGTGGTTTGCTTGCCTATTTATTTATTTAACATATGTTATTCGGGTGATTTGCTTACCTATTTATTTATTTAACATGTGTTAATTGGGTAAGTACACTGGTCAAAGGACCTTTTCAGGTATGACCCTGAACAAAAGGCATACAATGATTAAAGACTTACAATACATTTAGTAATGAGTAATAGCCTATTTAAAATGTGATTGCAGACAATTCAATTTGTTGAAATTAATAGTTCTGGAGTTAAATACATTATAAAACAGATGGTGTAGTAACAGATATAAGGTAAGGTTCTATACAATCTATCAACATACAGATATAAAAATGTATACAGAATCAACAGTAACTGATGTCTGGTAATGCTCTGTACAGTCACGTAATTAACTGTTATGATGATGTAGAGAATAAAACATACACAAAATGGACGTCTGTAGAATGAATTGTTGCACAAGTGCAAGCAAACGGTAGTGAGAAAATTCTAACATGCTATTGCCTAAAACTGTGATAAAAATATATGCAGAAACAGTAGTAACTGATGTTTGATAATGTTCTTTGCAGTCAGTCAATTAAAAGCGATAATGTTATATAGAATATCATTGTGGGGGTAGGGGCATCATAAATGAGAAAGTGTTTGTGTCTAAGTTGATATTTCATGAAGCAGGTTCAGTGGAAGAGATGGCAAGTAGAGGTGGAAATGGGCAGCACCATGACATGTGATAAATGCAAGATGCAGAGGCATGCTGGGGGAGCAATATCACTAGATTATTACTGTATCCTAGTTTGCAGAGAATTCAAGCTGTGAACTGTTAATAGACTTTATTCTGTAGCCATGGGTTTGATTCTCACAGCCTGCAACTACCTACTAGACAGCTGTGAGCAAATCGCTTAACAAGACAGTACACTTAGGTTGCCCATGAATAGCAGTACTTGTGCCTAGGGGGCTTGCTTAGTTATCAAATAAATAAAATTGATTAATAAAATCCTCTGACAGTGAAGTCAGATTACAGACAGCAATGGCTGCATTACTTCCACATTCTGTTTTGTAACACTTTTTTTCAATACAGCAAACTTGGTCAACTTCATTTCTGGGATATTGGACTGAATATCTGCAGAATAAATGGTATAGAGGAGGAGCCCCAACACTGATCCCTGTGGTACCCCAGTAATTACAGTTTTATTTTTTGACAGGGTAGCAGCAAGGTTCACAACCTGGGGACCTGTTGGATAGCCAAATTGCAATCCAGCAGATGATGTAGGAGTTTACATTAAGTTTGTCAATTTTTTTTTTGACAGTAGCAGTATGAGGAATAGTGTCAAAAGCCTTGGCCAGATTGAGATAAGCACTGTGCACTCAGTAGTTACTGTCCACAGGAGACAGGATCAGCCCTTCACAAAAACAAACTGATTGGGTTCCTGATCAGGTAAGTTGTTTGTGTCTGCATAAACAAGTTCTGCTATGATGCATTCCATGGCTTGGCATTTAATGTTGGTGAGGGTGACGGGCCTGTAATTACCTGGCTCTAAAGTGCGGCAGCTCTTATGTAGGGGAGTCAGATTGATGCCCAGAGAATAGCCAATCACAAACCCTGTGGAAATGCCAAGGCTGAAGTAGTGCACACTTGGCACTGATGAGAATGCAGACTGGTACTTTGTCTGTTCCCACAGATGCAATTTGAAAGGGATTTTAAGACTTTTCCAAGATGATTTCAAGGAACATTTAATTTTCAGATACAATGGGGGCAAATGTTAGCAGTTAAGTCTGATATCTAATACATTGGCTATATCCTTGGGATTGGAATATGTGATATCATTATAGATGAGCTCAGGGTGTCATTAAACATTATTTCATTATTCCCTGACATATCTGAAGAATGATTTGTAGTTTCTTTTAATATCTGCAGTGACCTTAAGTCTGTACTCTGGTTCACATTTTCTAATATTACTCTCAAGTTTCTTGCTAGCATATTTCAGTTTGGTCCTGAGATAACAGGATGGGGATTTCTTATAACCTTTCACCATTTAAATTCTCTTGTTCTATAGTTTCACTCCATTGTAGCCAAGAAGGAACAGTAGCTGTATACAGGGGTCAGGCTAGGCTCCATTGTAGCCAAGAAGTAACAGTAGCTGTATACAGGGGTCAGGCTAGGCTCCATTGTAGCCAAGAAGTAACAGTAGCTGTATACAGGGGTCAGGCTAGGCTCCATTGTAGCCAAGAAGGAACAGTAGCTGTATACAGGGGTCAGGCTAGGCTCCATTGTAGCCAAGAAGGAACAGTAGCTGTATACAGGGGTCAGGCTAGGCTCCATTGTAGCCAAGAAGGAACAGTAGCTGTATACACGGGTCAGGCTAGGCTCCATTGTAGCCAAGAAGTAACAGTAGCTGTATACAGGGGTCAGGCTAGGCTCCATTGTAGCCAAGAAGTAACAGTAGCTGTATACAGGGGTCAGGCTAGGCTCCATTGTAGCCAAGAAGGAACAGTAGCTGTATACAGGGGTCAGGCTAGGCTCCATTGTAGCCAAGAAGTAACAGTAGCTGTATACAGGGGTCAGGCTAGGCTCCATTGTAGTCAAGAAGTAACAGTAGCTGTATACAGGGGTCAGGCTAGACTCCATCGTAGCCAAGAAGTAACAGTAGCTGTATACAGGGATCAGGCTAGGCTCCATTGTAACCAAAAAGTAACAGTAGTTCTGTACAGGGGTCAGGCTAGGCTTCATATTAGCCAAGAAGTAACAATAGCTGTATACAAGGGTCAGACTAGGCTCCATTTTAGCCAAGAAGGAACAGTAGTTCTGTACAGGGGTCAGGCTATGCTCCATTGTAGCCAAGAAGAAACAGTAGCTGTATACAGGGGTCAGGCTAGGCTCAATTGTAGCCAGGAAGGAACAGTAGCTGTATACAGGGGTCAGGCTAGGCTCCATCGTAGCCAAGATGAAACAGCAGCTGTATACAGGGGTCAGGCTAGGCTCCATTGCATCCAGGAAGGAACAGTAGCTGTATACAGGGGTCAGGCTAGGCTCCATTTTAGCCAAGATTAACGGTAGTTCTATACAGGGGTCAGGCTAGGCTCCATTGTAGCCAGGAAGGAACAGTAGCTGTATACACAGGGGTCAAGCTAGGCTCCATTGTAGCCAAGAAGTAACAGTAGTTCTGTACAGGGGGTCAGGCTAGGCTCCATTGTAGCCAAGAAGGAATCTTAGTGCTGGGTTGGAAAGCTAAATTTCAGTGAATATACCTTTAAACTAAGATAGAGAAGGAACACAGAATCACAGAAGAATAAGAGCAGGTAGGTATTCGGGTAGCAGACAGAAGGAAAAACTGATGTAGAACATAACAGACGCACAAGTAAGTGTGACTTATAGCAAGGCTGGCAAGAATTAATATACAATATATGGGTAGAAAGATGGGGGAGCTGCAAGCTGTAATAAAGGAGGGAGTGTGGACATTACATAGTATTACAATGTAACAATGTAAGAATTCTGAGTAGGAAGAAGGGGAACTATAAGAGGTGAGACAGAAGGGGAGTGTAAACATTACATAGTATTACAATGTAACAATGTAAGAATTCTGAGTAGGAAGAAGGGGAGCTATAAGAGGTGAGGCAGAAGGGGAGTGTGGACATTACATAGTATTACAATGTAACAATGTAAGAATTCTGAGTATGAAGAAAGGGAGCTATAAGAGGTGAGACAGAAGGGGAGTGTGGACATTACATAGTATTACAATGTAACAATGTAACTAGTCTGAGTAGGAAGATTAGGGAGCTGTAAGAAGTGAGTCAGGAGGGTGGGCATGGACATTACATAGTATTACAATCTAATCTTGGAAAGAGTCTGAATAAGAAGATGGGGGAACTGAAAGTGGTGATGCAGAAGGAGAGGGTGGACACCGACAATAAAACAGAAACATGACCAGTGGCAATGGGGATAGAGTGGGACATGAATGTTGAAGGATAAAGCATGAGGAGCAGATGAACTACCTCCCAGAGCCCTCAGGAATCTGCCCAGAGAGCTGTCAGAGTCCATGATGGAGACCTTCACAAAATTACAGGTTAATGCAGAAATGCTTGAGGACTGGAATACAGCAAGTGCACTATCCTTGTACAGAGAGGATGTTCAGAAGCAGGAAAAATCCATGAAACTACAGGCTTGTTAGTTTGCAGTGGTGGGAAAAATCATGTAGCGACTTCAGAAGAAAAGGCTGGCAACAAACTACATAGGTTAATGGCCCCAAATAGTTGTCGGTTAAACCTGATTCAGTTTTTACAACTAGGCCATAACTGGACTTAACAGGGGAGTACCACCAGAACTGGACTGCATGGGCTTTAGCAAGTTCTGTTTATTGATTTATTCATTTGATAACTGGATGGGTAGGTAGGTAGGCAGGCTGGTCCAAAGAACCTTTTCAGCCAGGATCCAGGCACAAGGCAGCTACATACGAGTCTGAGTTCAGTGAATCCAGTTTACATCATTAGTCTGGCATACAGTGATTGTTGTAGGCTGTAACAGAATTTGTTTAATACATGTGATATGACGCACTAAACACATTAGTGTGATATGACATATAAATAACATGAACATTGCACTGTTTCACAGTATGGTAACCACTTGAAATATTAATATTGTTATAAGCAATGAACAATCAGCTTTTTATACAGGTCATGCTAATTTTCTTTATGCCTTGAGCTCAGTCTTAATCCCTTTAGCAGCTACAACAGTATTCTTGCTTGAGGGGCTTCAGGGTTTTTTTTTTATTTGTATTTTCTGTTATGCTTGAATTTTGAATATTTTTTCTTTTCTCTGAATAACAGAGAGACTGGTCCATTTTGTAGGGGTTACACTTCTAAAGTTTTTCAGTAGCTGACTCCTACACAGACAGAAACTGAAAGAAAAACTGTAGGAGTTGGGGTATGACCGTGTCTGAGGAGTTAGGTTTTAGCATAGTTGAACTGTAGGATACAGAATACTGTGCTGAAAAGGGTGATGTTAGAAATGATGTAAGTGATTAGTGCAGGACCACAGGAGTTTGTCCTGAGTCCACTACTGGTCACTGTGTCTTAATCATCTGAGGGAATACAGAACAGGATCAACAACTTCACTGATATCACTAAGTTAAGTGCATCAGTAGCATTAGAGGATATGGGAAAAATCTAAGGAAGAATTTAGAAAGGCTGTACAAGTTAGCAGAAAGATGGCTGCTGAGGTTAAATGTAAACAAATTCATAGTAATGCAAATGGGCCTTAATAACCCTGGCAAGAAGTGTCAGCTAAAGGCAGTGGGAATGACAGCCGTGGAGCAGAAAAAAATGGAGGGAGGTATTATCACACCTGGACTGGGCTACCAGGAGTAGAAGGTGTGGGCAGTGGGAACAGCAAACAACAAATTGATGTATCCTCAATGGGTAGGCTCCAGACATAAAGAGGTAACACATACACTATACAGAGCCCTAGTCAGACTGCATGATATGCATTTCTGGAGAACATACAAGAAGAGGAACATTAGGCTGCTGAAAGAAGTTCTGGGAAAATCCACGAGAAAGATCCATAGGAAGGAGGGGAAGTTGCATGATAAGACATTAAAAAAGCTGCAACTCTTCTCACTTAAGACCAGGAGAGATGCTGGTTCATGCTGTTGCTGTGGAGGATCATGTCAGGGAGATGTGAGAGTGATATCCTGAACATATGAGGTACATCAGGAAAAGGAGGGGACACAGGCAACAAATTGTAAGGTATATACTTTCTGGATCTATGAATGCAGTTCATTATAGAGACAGCGGTAGACTAAAGCAATGGACTTTGAAATGATTGCTGTAGAGGGAATACAAAGAGGTAAGTACACATTAGACAGGTGGAGAAATGGTTAGGTGAAAGGAATGCAAGGGATGGGAAATATTAAATGCACCTAAACGGCAGGCTAGATGGATTTATTGACTCATTTTGCCGTTCAACAAATATATCATTGCAAACTGCAAAGTGGGGTATATTTGCTCCTAAATCTAGGGTGTCTGCAGGGCTTATTTCTTCTTCTTCAGGAAATGTAAGAACTCATATAGTTAGGAAGCAGGTCCCTTGCTGAGACGGAAAACCGCCTGCTGTCAAGGAAGGAGTAAGTCAGAGACCAGTGCTCCTGTCTACAAAGCCCACATGTATCACAGGAAGCATCATGCAGAAGACTACCAAGATCATCTCAAAGAGGGGATGGTTTCTGCAAAGCCATCTACTTTCTTGTCAAGCTTGTATACCTCTAGCCACCAGATGCAAAAATATCACTTGGTGTGGTGGCTGGGAACAATAAAGACCCACAGGGACCATTAAGAAGTCAGCCTGGCGATGTTCAGACAAGGTATCACTTCATTACACTGGGGGCTGATATAAGGAAACAGCACTCCTGGGAACTGCAACCACAGAGGGAGGTGCTTCCAACCTTTCAGGCTATATTAGTGAAGGCTGGATTCAAAGGAGGGATGTCTGGGTTTATATTAGATAAATGAAAGTTTACCTTAGCGAATGCTGTAATAATTGAAAATCCGGGACCTCGATATGCTTTTTGTGAGATTGCGGTACAGTGAAGATCAGAATATTTGCCCTTTCCTCACTGTAGTGCGATCTCACAGTTGGTATATATATTTAGCGGGGGGTATGGGGGGGCACAGCCCCCCCACAATAGCGAGTTCAAGGTCTGGGATTTTCAATTATTAGCGCGTTCGCTAAGGTAAACTTTTGTTTATCTAATATAGACCCAGATATCTGGGGATCCCAGAAATAACACATTCTGGAAATATTCCAGAGCCAAAGACTTGCAAGACCTTATGAACCCAACATCCTAAGGAGGCTTCTTCTGACTCAGAAATAGGGGCCTTTACAATGTTTCCTCCTGAGGAACTGATGAAGATGGAGCCCTGAATCCTCTACAGGCTAGGAAATCTGCAGCACATGTCTGGCACACAGGAAAATGGG
>NC_056747.1:168024667-168179667 GCF_019279795.1 Protopterus annectens | reverse complement strand
ATTAGTCCAAGGAACTTCTTACATAAACTAAGTTTGCCTGTAGTCTTTATTCTCCATTCTAATGGCACTGCCCTTATTTGTTTCATCTCTGTCCCTCGCTCTCACTGTTTTAGTTGCCTTCTTTGAAATTTGAATTTTTATTTCCTTGTCAACATCTCTATCATATTGTCTTCTTTACTAATGATGCAATTTTTGAAGGATGATTGAGTTTTGTAGGTTGGCTTGCTATGTCTACCATCTTGTCTATTTTAAAAGGTGCCTGTCAGGTACCTTTTGTGATTCTGAGGATCATAATTGTGATAGTCAGAATAACAGAACTGAAAGTGCAAATGTGGAGGAATGTATAGTAAGTTCAAGACAGCAGTACTTAATTATTTTATTTATTTATTTATTTTACATTTGTTGACCGGGATTGTCTAACTGAGTTGAGTAGTCCTTTTTTATCGGAGGCCCGGAGAGAAGAGCAACACAGTATTACAATAAGTTTAAACAGAAATAGACGAGATAAAATAAGTTTAACAGAAACAGACAAAATAAAAGTTTAACAAACAGCCAAGATATAAGTTTCAGTATTCCACAGTTATAGTATTTTACAGTACTGGTATTTAAATACATTTTTTTTTTTACAAATTGTTAAGTAATGTTATCAGTTGTCATTGCCACAGTTTGAGTCAGGAAGAAATGAAAGGTAGACAATAAGAGAGACAGTTGATCCAGGTTATAGCTATTAGAAATTGCAGTCTAGTTATTGCCCAGATTAAGATGCAAATAAATGTGCATAAAAATTACATGAAAGTAGAGGTATACAAGGGCCAGTTGGTAGACAGTCAGAGAAATAGTAAGGTGCTTTAGGGAGGATGAGTACAGAGGCAGGACCAGTCAGATTTTAGGTATTCTCTGGTGGCTGCTTTAAATTGATTAATATGTTTAAGGGATTTGATTTGTAATGGCAGTTTGTTCCATGATATGGTAGGATGGTATCTATAGATGTTGCATCCAATTTTGGTCTTAGGTTTGTATGTTTGTAGCAAGCCTTGGTTGGGGCTACATAGTGACCTAGTGAGGTGATATTGTGCGATGAGAGGGGATAGGCTGGGGACAGTAAGATTTCTGCTATAGGATTGAGTGATCCATCAGGAGTTGGGAGGGAAGTAGCTGGCGGGGTAGTTCGAGCCAGTTTAAGTGTTTTAGCGAATGATAATGGTGAGAATTATGTTTGTTGTGCAGCAAATCTTGCAACCTCGTGGTAAGTGGCCTCTAATTTAGCTAGGAGTGTGGAGCTGAGATTTGTGAGAATTTGAGGACTGTAGAATAGGTTAGGTAGGACGTAAGCATGGGAGAGGGTAACTTTTACTGTGTTAGTGAGAAACCTTTTGTTCCAATAAAGAAGACCAAGTTTTTTGGTGTGTCTTTTTAATAGTTGTTTATGTGCAAATTAAACTTAAGTTGGTCATCTATTATGACTCCTAAAAGTTTTGTGTTACTTTCTACAGCGATGGAAGTGTTATCTAGGGATAATATGGAAAAAGTGGGTTTGAGGTGGGTGTGGTTTTTGGGAAGAAAGAGTAAGAGATTTATTTTTTTAGGTTTAAGACTAAGCTGGTTTTGAGAAAACCAGGTTTCGACAACGTTAAAGGATGCTTGAGTAGCAGAGATAAGATCAGAGGGAGTGTCAGAGATGGTGATGATTGTAGAGTCATCTGCATATTGTATGAGGGATGACTGGGGGCAGGAGGTATAGAGAAGATTAGTGAAGATATTAAAGTGTAATGGGCCAAGGATAGATCCTTGGGGGACACCCATCTTCACTGGGAGAGGAGGGGAGAGAGCTGAGAGCCATCTCACTGATTGCTGATGGTCAGAGAGAGAGCTGGAAAACCAGGTAGCAGTAGTAGTAGAGAAGTTGAGAGAGTTTGGTTAGTAGGACAGAGTGGGAGACTGTATCAAAGGCTTTGGGGAGCTTGAGGAATAGACAAGAGACAAGTTTATTATTGTCTCTGGCCAGACAAATAGTATTGATGAAGGATAATAGGGCAGTTGTAGTGCTGTGTTGTGGGCAAAAGCCATGTTGGGTGGGAATGAGCAGGTTTTCCTGTAATAGGGGTTGCATGACTTGCTTGTATATGCATTTTTCCAATATTTTTGAGAGTGGTGAGAGAATTGCAATAGGTCTAAAGTTAGAAATATCAGTGGAGTTATCTCCTTTATGTATGGGTAAAGTGCAAAATTCTTTCCAAATAGATGGGACTTTAGATTTAGAGATAGAGTGGTTTATTAAGATAGATACAGGGATAGCAAGGGATTTGTCTGCTACCTGCAGGAGAGAGAGTGTCAGCAGATGAAGAAAAGGGTTTAAGATTAGAGAGTAGGGATTTAATATAATTGGTGGGTATGGTTTGAGAGAGAAAGAGTTTGTAGAATTTAGTGTAGGAGGGGATGTGGAGGATTTATATGTGCTGGTAGTTGAGGGGATGGGCTTTACTATCTTTGAAATGGATTCAATCAAATAGGTATTGAACATGGTAGCAGTTTCTACAGGTATGTTGTTTGGGTAAGGGTTGAGGGGAGAAGGGTAACCTGGGTGCAGAATTTGATTTAATGAGTTCCAGAATTTTTTAGGGTTTGATTTTTGAGCAGTTGGGGGGGTTGAGGTAGAAGTCCTTCTTGTCTTTGATAATGTGCTTTTTAGTCATATTTCTGAGTTCTTTATATTTTAGCATATGGGTTGGAAGTTTAGTTTTCAGTCATATATTCCACATCCTGTCTCTAATTTTCATTAAAGAGTGGGTAACATTGGTTAGCTATGGGGCTGTATTAGTTTTGATCCTAACAGTGCAGAGAGGAGCAAGTGAATTAAGGATGTTTAGAAAGGTAGAGTTAAGAGTGGACAGCTTCATCTAAGGGGGAGTAGGGTTATATGTGACCAGCTGATTCTAGACATGAGGTCATTAAAAGTCACAGGGCAGAAATTGAAGTGAGGCGTGTATCTAAGAACTTTTACAGGAGAGTGATCACTTAGGGAGTTAGGTAGGGTTTCAGGTTATGGTACATGATGGGATCAGAGACTAAAATCCATTCTAAAAGAGTGCTAGGGCTATGTGATCTGTTAGTGTGAGTGGGTGCTGAGACTAATTGTGTAAAATCATGTAAGCTGATGCAAGTAATGGTGTTAGGTGCCTGTAGATTTAACCAGTTTATGTTTACATCCCCGAGAAGGATGGTTTCATTATGTATGTGTTGGGAAAGGTAGGAGAGAATGTTTTCTAGATGGGTGGTGATGTCGCCTGGTGAATATAGATAGCTAGTATGATGATGGTGGTATAAAGTTTAAGGTTAGCCATGAGGAGTTCAGCAGGTGGAAAGAAGGAAGTAGGTTTGTTGAGACCAGTGAGAATAAGGTGGTCAGAGTAGACAATGGCTACTCCACCCCTTTTTTCTTTTGTCGATTTAGTCTAAGAATATTCTGTCCAGGAGGGAGGATATCACTGTCAGGGTTATGAGGTTTTAGCCAGGTTTCTGTCGGGGTGACTATATCAGGGGTGTTGTTAGCCATCCAGACATGGAATTCACTGATTTTATTAAATAAACTCCAAGTATTCATAGAGTACATGTTTTTTGGACGTGTAGATCCATCTGCGTATGGAAAAGTGACATTATTGGTTGGGGGGGGGCTGGGTTTGGATGAATATCACCTGATTGAAGTAGAGATTTGGGGAGGTAGTATTGCTTGTAGTGTAGGTACTTTAGTTTGCTTAAATGAGAGATGGTAGGGGATGGGGGAATTTTGATTTTTGGGAGGGGAGTATTCAGACAAAAGATTGAAGAGCAGATAGGAAAGGATTGCTGAGGGTGTGTGGGTCAATTTTCATGAGTGTTTGTCAGATTGGAGTATGTTGGTAGGAGTTATAGGAGGAAAGGGAGTAGAGAAGTAGTAAGGGGGGGGCAATAAGAGGAGTGTTTGGCATGTTAGGAGGAGTGTCAGTAGTTAACTCATTCCCTCCAGTAGAGCTCTTCTGAGTGTGTACCTTTAACTCCCAGTGGGTGTGGCTTCAGCCTTTAAAAATGAAGTTATCACATTACAGTTCTAACAAATACTAATTGACAGAGGTCATATATCAATACAGTTGTGTTTGTCATCATGTATGCTTCAAGATAAAATATTCTGACACCTTGTGTGTAGCCTGGTTTTGGATTTATTAATGCAAGCATGAACAGGCAATATTTGACGCCTAGAGGAGCAGTAGGAGGTAACTGCAGAAACGCCTGGAGGCGTCACTCAGCTGTAATAAGTTGAGAGGTAAAGTCTATGGTTATAGGAGAGTGATAGGAGAGATAGTAGAGATAACCAGTAGGTGAGGTATGTATAGGAGATGTTGGGGTCCAATTAGTAATGTGTAATAGAGGTGGGGGAGGAGCAGGTGTGTACTGTGTCTGGGAAACAGGAAGGGGAGAAGTTGGTGGAGGGAACAATTAGAGGGATAGGTATAAAGGAAATGATATGGGGTTGGGGTAGAGTAGCGTAGCAGGGCTATACCTGGATCATGTAGCCAAAACAGGAAAGAAACAGTCTGTGAGGAAAGACTGCTTACAGCATTGGGTAAGTCCTGAAATGGTAAAAAGTGGGGTTGTAGTGTACTGGCTCACCTTCAGTTTTGTGCAGGAGTAGGTGTGGTCAGGGTGATTGACAAGCAAACTGGAATATGAAATGAGGCATGATTGGCATGCCATGCATATTAGACGCTGATATCATGCATAAAATTATAGAGTTTTGTTAAGAAGGAATAAAAATTATGCACATATAGTAGAAGAAAACAAGATGCTAGATTTGTACAGAGATATGGGTGTATATGTATATATGTATATATATATATATATATATATATATATATATATATATATATATATATATATACACACACAAAACAGACGCACGGACATTCAGTTTTGCCAAGTATTCATTGTTTGATTACCAAAGTTGTAGTCGATATATGCTAATATATTATATCCATCCATACGTACGTACATACATATTTTATGCATCCCTTGCTGCCTCTCTGCGTCTCTCACCTCTCGTATCGGCCTTTGAAAATTGATGCAGAGGGTCCAAAAGAGAAGTATTTTAGCCTGAACATTTTCTTATCCTAGAAGTTAAGAGATAACAAATAATTGTGAAGGCTTAGTTCTTGCCTTAATCTTTCCACAATTTACACTTTATTTGATCTTTTCAAGTACATAGTAAGCTTTTAGTTTTATTGTTATAATGCATGTATCAGTTTAATAGTACCAGTGATGATGAGTGGATCACATACATGCATGAAAAGTTTGGAAAAAATCTATGAAATGCACAGTAAAGCATAAAAACCCAGTGAACTTTGGAGACCTAGTGATCCCCAGACCTAAAAACATATTTGTTTGTCCATATTACCCATGTCTCATTTTGGACTTCTGAAAAGGTGGCAAATCTAAAGGAGTCCACTGAAGACATCTGTCCAGGGTACAGAAATACTAGATGCAGGTGTGCCTGCTGTTTGCTGCTAAATGTGCACATTTGTCCTCAACTGCAGATGTGTACTGCTTTTGCCAAAGAAAGTCAGCATTTTTACTGTGCTACTGTACTTCAACAGTTTATACATCAAGGTTAAAAGATACAGACTTTACATACAGTAACTAATTGTATCTTAGGGAACTGCTGCATATATATTTGCAATGCTCATAACAACGTCTTTACCACGAAAGTCGACGATGCTGTAGTGCACTGGCTCATGGGGTACACAGAATACTAATTTCAATTTTTTTCAGTATTTTTAGAAATGTGTTGTACCCAATTCCCCATGCATGCTGATGGCTGAATTATGAATATTCATGCGGCTGAGAACCACATCATAATGAATATTCATTAGTTCAGACTGACCTCACCCGGCTGGGGCGGGGACTGGGCGGAGTTTGCTACTGCACATCTGTTGAGCCAGCACACTACAATATCGCCACAAAGTGTATAACACACTGGTTAGTTGTGGGGAAAGGCTTGTTTGTAGTTGCTGGGCTTAGGGGTAAATGGGTATTCCTAGGAAAGAACCGAGGTGTCTTTTGTGGGCAATAGAATCTGAAACTGTGCTACTAAATTCAAGTATCTCAGACTATTCCCCCTAATGAGACATATAACAATCTTGATGTTATTCTATAAAAGCAGGGAAAAGTGTAGGAGCACAGCCCTTGCATTAGAGGGTGCATAGGCTAAAGTCTCCTGCAAAAAATACTTTAAAAGTGCAAAAGTAAGTTTCAGAACGTGTTACTTTTTATTTTTAAAGTGTCTGGAATGGAAAGATCAGGTCGATCATTTCTGATAGGGAGCTCTGCCTGCCATTTAGGATCCTGGCTAAAGGCCCCCACAAACTACCAGATATGCATTGCCTGAAGAGTTCCTCACAAAGTCATCTTCACTGGATCCTTCTGTCACTGAAAGTCAGCTGAGCAGTGAAGACACCACCAAGCAGTGCAAGCTTCTGCACTTCATCTCCCCTCTAAATATAACAAATTGCAAAGGTGTAGCATCTCACGGTAAGTCATATCACCTTGAGAGGATGCTTTTGGTGACTGAAGGTTTCAGCAAGGAGAATTTAGTATAGCATACATCAGCAAACATGACTTTGCCCACATGTTGTTCTAAAGTCAGATATTAACAAATGCTCATGGCTAGACATGAGAAAGTGAGTTAATAGTTAATGAAAGTCCCATGTGGCTATTTTAAAGGCTGGCCATCAGAAAAAGATAATAAAAAGCCTAAGTTGTCATGGAAGACCTCATGGCCCTGAGTGCTTGGGAGATGTACTTTAGAGTGGCACGGACTGCAGAACCCAGAAGGCTTCTGCAGAGCAAAAGATGGACCTCCCCGACATTATCCCCCTTTCAGTTATTATGGCTCAACTGGTAAAAAGGAACAGCAGAATTTCTGAGTTTATACAACAGTTTACACTGAAGACCAAATAAAAGGAAGTGGTGGTCGCTTTTTTTCACCACCGACAGAAGTCTGAAAGGGTGAAGAAACAGCTGTCACACACTGAGTCACCTATAGAGATGTTGAAGAGTTGGTACGCAGATTTGTAAGATCATACAAGCTGTCAAAATACTCATCTGGTTAGGGTCCCTGGAAGACAAAAAGCAGAAACAATGTGAAGTTTATGCAGAGTCTCCCAAGAGCCTTGCCTGGAGTGTTGGATGTAGAAACAGTGAGAAGTTTGAATAAAATCTCCTGAGACTTGCCTGGAGTGGTGGATATAGAAACAGTGAGAAGTTTGAACAGTGTCCCAAGAGACTTGCGTGGAGTGTGGGATGTAGAAACACTGAGAATTTTGTGGAGTCTCCTAAAAAACTTGTCTGGAGTGTTGGATGCAGAAACAGTGAGAAGTTTGAACAGTGTCTCCTAAGAGACTTGTCTGGAGTGTTGGATGCGGAAACAGTGAGAAGTTTGAACAGAGTGTCCCAAGAGACTTGCGTGCAGTGTGGGATGTAGAAACATTGAGAATTTTGTGGAGTCTCCTAAAAGATTTGTCTGGAGTGTTGGATGCAGAAACAGTGAGAAGTTTGAACAGTGTCTCCTAAGAGACTTGTCTGGAGTGTTGGATGCGGAAACAGTGAGAAGTATGAACAGAGTGTCCCAAGAGACTTGTGTGGAGTGTGGGATGTAGAAACACTGAAACTTTTGTGCAGAGTCTCCTAAGGACTTGCCTGGAGTATTGAATGCAGAAACAGTGAGAAGTTTGAGCAGAGGCTCCTACGAGACCTGCCTGGAGTGTTGGATGATCAGATATTGGCAAAGACGGCTTGTTGACCTTATGACCTGCTCTCAACTGTGCCAAGATTACCCGTATTAATTCTTCTGTAGTTTAATACTTAGGAACTTACAGAGGCGCTGCTTCTCCTAGGGAAGGTAGAGAAATTATGACATACCAAAGTCACACATTTTGTGAGCAAAACTAGTATCTATGATCTGTGGGTAAATTCCTTAGTGATGTATACAAACGTATTCCACAGCATCAAGCAGGGAAGATACATAAAAATAGCAACACTAATCTACAGGATATGCTTATCAATAAAAATATATCCAAAGTACTTTTAACTTATTTTTATGTTAAAAATGTAATGACTGCATTACGTTTGGGAGACAGAAAATTCATAAGAGTCTAAATAAAGAGATTTTATCAAAAGTCGCTACTATAGATCGGTGCACAGAGCCAGTGGAGAACCGTGTGGAGCACAGTCACTAATGCTGTTTTATATATATACATACATATATATATATATATATATATATATATATATATATATATATATATATATATATATATATATATATATGTGTGTGTGTATATATATATATATATATATATATATATATATATATATATATTGCTGTATTAACTTATCTGGCAGTTAACACAGAGGATTTAATTTCTGATTTAACAAGTTGCTTTCTGTGTCCATGGTACAGGGTTTGATTCCTTTTACCTCCATTTGTCTGCAGTGTGACTATGAGTAAAGTCCTTTAATCAGACAGTGCCTGAAAAGGTACACAGTGGGCTTACCCAACTAAGATATGCCAAAATTAATATCTGTCAACATATTTTATGGTAAAAGTGCAATCATCCCATTCATTAATGTAACACCAGAGATCCATTAGTGTCCAAACTGAACTGCTATGTACCTAGTAGCTGATAGCATGTCCTGGGTTAGTCCATGGAGCCACTGATGAATGATGTATATCAAAGATGCAAACCTCATATTTAATTATCTTCTTTCAATGAAGATGAAATTATGATAATATATTCAGAACAGAAGCATTGTTTACCATAACTGAATTTTTATTATAACTGCCGTGAAATCACTGTATATAGAAATACCTCATAATTTGGGAATACAATTTTTCTAATAGCTTCTGACAAGATGTAAAGCTATCAGTTGTGAGATTAATAATATCTGTTTATTACTACATGTTATTTTAAATCACAATACATTTATTTTTAATTAAATCATTTATCAGTGAGGAATAGCCACCTTAAGCCACTATGGCTCTCAGTTAGTAAAGTTTATGTTTTTTGGGGGCAGTGGGAAGGAAAGAAGGGGAAAATTTTATCATTTTAAGAGATTTCTGGATTCCACAAATTTAAAAAAGAAAGGATATTGACATTAGCTAGAATTCCAGGTAAGTGATTCTCAGGCAAAAAGTAGAGGTTATGTGATTTTACTATCTCCACAAACTTTTTATGAAGACACTATACAAGTAGGCATATCGATAGGCTTTTTTAGGGGAGCATCTCACCTTTGTTTATGTACATGTAGGTTTATTTTTCTTACCCACATTCAGACCACATGGCTATTGAATTCTCTCTGATTGATATAACATCAAAACCTCCCAAAATATGGAAGCTTCCCCTACATTATGCCTGCTGCAGAACTTTAGAGATCTCCTACAGGATGCTACTAGTGTCATCCTATACAAATTAACTGACTCAGGATTCTCCAATTAAAACACTGGATGAACCTTCCACGTCAAAGTCTAATCCTAGACAGACATTAGCTATCACACTTGTCATAAAGCGCTTAAGCATGTATAGGTACAGTTTAAAACATTTAAGTATACTAGGACATGCCAGGTCTCTGATCAAGTGTCCAAATTATAAAAGAACATAAAGTTATGGATAAGTTATGGATACAGATTATTAATAATAGTAACACTCAAGTGTCTCTTGACAGACCTGTATGTGGCAATATGTCCGGTCACATAAGGTATATAGATAACTGGCATATGAATGCAGACAAAAGCTGAGACAGGCTAGCCATCCCTATTTGATTAGTCAGAAAACAAAAAAGCAGCTAGTATGCTTGGATAAAATTTTGAAATCCTAAAGAAGTATTACCAGGGATATATGGTGAGTGGCATATGCTGCACAGATGGGAATAGGGGACGACTCTGCCTCTATCACCCCTTTGAAATGCTGGCAAAATCTGTTTGTCTGCTGAAATACCTAAAGTTAAGTTAGTTCAATGTATTGCCACCATAAAATCTTTAACCACAACTAGTCTTTCTGCAAGAAAATTCAGACCATGAAAACTGGTATTGGTCAACAGCAGAAGAAAGAATGACGCTCCTGAAGTGGTGGCTTCTGGTAAAGGTGCAGTCCAGCAAGAGGTGTCCTAAAGTAAGACTGGGTGGTCAACATGAATAGCCCTGCGATCTCCAGATCTGGAAGACCACTGAAACAACAGATATGTGGGGTACTCTGCAGTTAGCAATTATACTGAAGACTGAAAAGTGCTTTGAATATGTTGACCGGTTTCATTTGGATGTAAATAGCCCATTACATACTTAAGGTTAATTTTGAAATAATCAGTGTAAATATCTTGAAATGACACTTTTCCTCTCTGACTGTCTTTTCTTTATGCTGGTAGCTTACCCATCACAATGGAATCCAGATGAGAAACATGTTAAGTGCTGTTGATAGCTCATTTTAAAAATATTTTTTTTCTCCTGACCCTACCATCCTTGACTACTTCGTTAGCATAGCATTTTTCGTCCTCCTCACCTCTTGACCTTTATCTGACCCTTTGCTGTTATCCAAGGGGACCTGAAATAGTTGATACTTTTGTTTCTTACATGGACCCTTAACTACACAGATCACATCCCTTATTTCACAGTAGGAAACTCAGTCTCCCAAGCTATCTGCCGCTTAGTCTGTTCCATAACTTTTCAGATGACATCCTTTATCTTACAGTAGGAAACTCAACCTCCCAAGCTATCTGAAGCTTGCTTTGTCCCCTAACTATACAGATCACATCCCTTACCTCATAGTAGTAAATTCATGCTCCCAAGCTACTTGAAGTGAGCTCTGTCAGACAAAGCTAAATATCATTAGTTTTGTATTCGACAGTATACTCCCAGGGCCTTGTCCTGCAGCCGTATCCGACCTTCTGCAGCTGTTGTGCCTAAGTTATGTACTCATATGCCAGTGGTATGAGCTGTCTGAGCCTTGTCCCTAAGTTTAGGACATATGGTACAGCAATATCCACTGGGGAATCAGATTGGTCCGAGTCTTGTCCCTAAGTTTAGGACATATGGTACAGCAGTATCCCCTGGGGAATCTGATTGGTCTGAGCCTTGTCCCTATGTTTAGGGCATACGGTACAGCAGTATCCCCTGGGGAATCTGATTGGTCTGAGCCTTGTCCCTATGTTTAGGGCATACAGTACAGCAGTATCCCCTGGGGAATCTGATTGGTCTGAGCCTTGTCCCTAAGTTTAAGACATATGGTACAGCAGTATCCCCTGGGGAATCTGGTCTGACCCTTGTCCCTAAGTTTAGGACATACGGTACAGCAGTATCCCCTGGGGAATCTGGTCTGACCCTTGTCCCTAAATTTAGGACATATGGTACAGCAGTATCCCCTAGGGAATCTGTTTGGTCTGAGCCTTGTCCCTAAGTTTAGGACATACGGTACAGAAATATCCCCTGGGGAATCTGATTGGTCCTTCCACTGTTCACAAAGTACATCAAGGAGTACCTTCACATTATGACCAGCAGTAGTTCAAATACTGAAAAAAATGTGTATCCCTGCAGCCCCTGTCAGTGTGCAAACAGGAGACAGGGCAGGTACGTGTCCTAATCTGTCTCAAACTGGTGCACAGGTGCACAAAGCATGGTCCTGAAGACTGAATTAAAACCTTGTTCCAGATCAGTTGTTTGCAAGTTGTATCTCAGCTTTTTCCCTCTATAGTGATTCAACAGGCAGCTTATTAGTTCTGACATGAAAGCTGCACTGCTGTCTTTCACAATTTTACTGAGGAATCCTCACCCTGCTGACAAGATCCAGGAGAGCATTTGCTCCCTGTTTTGCCTCAGTGAAATGATAGAGATACCACCTCAGGTATTAAGTGGCATAATCTACTAGTATCACTATACATTTCTTAGTTGTGCTGCTTGTAGGTAGTGAGTGGTCCACCTCTGTCTGTGGTTACCCGATGAAGCAGTTTGTTAGCAACATGTAAAGATATAAAATGGGCTTTAGCTTTGTCTCCTGCAGTGCTGATGTATTATTGCAACATGAAGCCAGCAGCAAGTCTGTATAAGCTGCCTCTTGGCGCAGTCTGTGTCTAAATGGCTGAAAAAAAATGTTATAAGCCAGTACTAGAACTGCCATAGGAAAACCCCTGCGATGACTGACACCTAGACTGCTTCCAGTTGTCTCAATTTTTATTGTTCAATTAATGTACAACAATCCTTTGTCCTATTAAAATGGCACCTTTCGTCTTTGTTTGTCAGACCCCCCCAGCTATCTCTGCCACTTTCTATGATATTGGGTGTAATAGTTGTGCCTGTCTCAGTTCTTCACTACTAACTCTCCCCAGCTTGTACGTTTCTGATATTCTTGGCTCAGATTCAGGATCCTGACTGCTGCACAGCTTGGTCTCTGAATCTACTAGAGTTTCAGCTTCTCTTGAAGCCAGGGGTACTGGCCTTGAGATTATTGGAGTGCTTAGGTGACATGAGTTTCTCCAGTCTTGGCTTTATTTGATTGCACAAATACAGGACTCTATATTAGTCTGCTGGAACACCTGTAGAGATTATAACAACACTAACATTTGGACTCTGCTCTGGCCTTCTTCCTAGTCCAGAAAGATCTTAGCCAGAGGTACATAGAATAAGGTACCTCCAGTCTCTCCACATAGGTGAATTGCCCAGGTGGGAAATGTTCCTCCCTCACTAACACGGGACTAACAGATGTAAAGTATGATGCTGCATTCCTCTTCCCAGCAGTCTGACATCACTCCACAATGAGGGGGAGAAACGTTTCTGATGGGTTTAGCTTTACTGCTACAATAGATGCAAAATCCAACACCAAAGCACTACCCTGTTGGTTTCCATCTTTACAAGGCTTTGGATCCTGTCCATACCCATTGCAAAAACTGGTTTAGAATGGCCCCTTTAATAAAACAGGAAGAACTGTTACTTATCCAAAATACCAAATCTTTCTCAAAACGTCTGCTTTCATTATGCAGTGGACTATATGTAGTCTCAATTTCAGAAAAGTCCAAACATAGCCACATTGCAGTTTACACAGTCATGCATTGATTAACCTAAACAGCTTCCTTTTACTACGAGTTCCTTATACTAAGTGCCTTCTTCCTGATTACAGACAGAACATGGCATGACTGAGTTGCAAGGTGACTTGTAGTACTTTGTCAAAGTATTCAAAATACTAATTTAATATCACATATTTAGTGCACGTGCCACTACCCTGTGCACCTACAGCACAGCAAATATTTTGAATACAGAAAAAGTTAATAAATAAAAAAAATAAATAATTGTTACAGACTATCCTCGTACTAGATTCTGGAATGCCACTTTGCAGGCCAAGATCAGTCAAATGCTCTAATGGTGGGTACATAAGTTTATTTCACAGGAATATGTTGATTAAGCCACCTTGCTGCTTAATGTAGCACACCAAGCTCTCTAATTACTGAAGAAGTCTTTTTTATAGCCCTTTGTTGAGTAACAGTGCCTTACCTAACACAGAGTGACAGTTCAGCAAATGCCATCACTAAGGTGTTATGTTCATTTTCTGAATCCTGCCCTTGAACTGCCCCTCCCATATGTTCCTTCAGATTATTTCCCTACAGCGAGCGACTATAAAGTGGATGAGTTTCAACTTGTTGCTTTGTATTCTCCAATTCAGAACTCCATCATCATGTTTTTCTTTAAGATATCACTGCCGGTGCAGTTTCTCTTTCTACACTAGTATTGAATGAAATAATGAAATTGTTTGGACTTTTTATTTTTCCATTGTTGTACGAATCCCTTTCTCTTTGAAGAAGCCCCCCCCTCCCCCAAATACACACAACTAACTCCGCCATCATCTTCGGTTGGACTGCAGTTTAAAATCATAGGTTGGGGATTGACCCTTCTGCTGTTACCTAGTTGCTATATAGCCCTTGAAAAGATATATAAAGATATAGATATATATAGATATAAATAAGTAAGGTGTGTGGGGCATTGTACAGTGAGGCTTGTCTTCTGTTTCAGTGCGATTAGCTTTGACGGAATGTAGTGGTACCCCCTTGTACACGAGTGACCCCTGTGTTACTTCCACTGTGCACTGATGCCAGGTTAGGTTTGCAACAGTTGGATGTAGTGCCCACTTTATCAAACATTGTATACTCCAAACTTGTTCATAAAACCCTCAGCTTTTTAAGTACTAATCTGAGCAGTTGTTCCTTTTTAATAAACTGAATCAGCAATCCCAAAGTTGTGGTCTGTGTATCCAGCTATCACAAATTGTACTTAATTCTGTAAAGCAAATTTAAGCCTCCACTGCATTTTCCTAGTCTCCAAGAACTTTTTCCCTATAGATTTCAAGGACCAGTTTAAAAGCATCACAAAGTTCAGTTTTGACTCTTATAAAAACAGTACAGTCAACTTCGGATATTTTTCTTAAGAAATTTATTTTTTTTTACTGTGATCAGTAAAATTAAAAACATAACCCAGTGCTCTTGGACCATATTGCACTGAACATACTCCCTTTCAAATGTTTTCAAAGAGGAAATAATCTGTGCCTGATTGTTGCATTCTGGGTATGGCTTTCACTGCCAATGCTCACATAAAACATTTGTCCCTCATCCTGTTGATTTCTTTTTCCCTCCATTAGCATTCCTGACATGGCGCCTTTTCTCTTTGTCATTCAGTACACACTGCATCTTTTCTCTCTCTCATTCAGTACCCACTCCCAGTACTCATATGAACATATGCCCCTCATGCTGTTGATTTCTGCCTCCACTGACATTCCTGACACTGCTCCTTTTCCCTCTCATTCAGTACACATTGTTCCTTTTCTCTCCCTCGTTCAGTATACATTGTTCCTTTTCTCTCACTCCCATTCAATACACACAGTTCCTATTCTTTCTCTTTCATTCACTACATAGTGCTGCTTTTCTCTCCCTCATTCAGTACACATTGCTCCTTTTCTCTCACTCTCCTTCAGTACAGACTACTCCTTTTCTCTCCCTTATTCAGTACACACTGTTTTTTCTCTCACTCTCATTCAGTACACACTTCTCCTTTTCTCTCCCTCATTCAGTACACACTGCTCCTTTTTCTCTCCCTCATTCAGTACACATTGTTCCTTTTCTCTCACTCTCATTCAGTACACACTATTCCTTTTCTTTCTCTCATTCAGTACATATTTCTTTTCTATCCCTCATTCAGTACACATTGTTCCTTTTCTCTCACTCTCCTTCAGTACACACCATTCCTTTTCTTTCTCTCTCATTCAGTACACACTGCTCCTTTAATCTCTGTCATTCAGCATGCACTGCTCCTTCTCTCTCTCTCTCTCAGTACACCCTGTCTCCTTCACATGCTCTGGAGCCTCATTCTTTCTTTGTTGCTTTGCACTATCAGCCTTTTGCGTTTCCCTCTCATGTACCACTTTAAGCTAAGCTATCTTGATTCTGATTCTATAGCTGGAACTGTAGTCTGAAATAATCAAATTGTACACTGGGTTGGACACTGTGTTAATTGGTTTGATCCAATGGCTGTTGCCTGGTTGCAATTTATAGTTTGTTGCTTGGTGCATTCCCTCATGACTTCCATACGAATTCTGCTATGGAGTAGTTTTCCTGCATTGCATTGCACAGTTAGCGATACAACAGACATTCTCCCATACTCTACACATCTGTTGTGAACAAATTATACCACAATGAACTCCTTATGCCTGCTTTATTCATTTCACGGTCCAAGGGAAGCTGCATTCATATCTCTTAACTGTCCTTGATTTTGCAGAATATCTCTAATTTTACCTCATATTTATTACTTGCCCCTTGTAAAACTTAGTTTTCTGATAATTTTGTAAGGATTACAATCAATTTCTATTATCAAATATTAGAATTTCATACTTCTTATTTTTCAGCAAATGCATATTGATACAAAACTTTTTGTGCTGTTAAATAAAATGAATTAGACCAATATTATAAAGTTACCCTGATTTTGTGACATTGTCCCCCTATTATTTATAGCTTTGTCGAGAATTCTTGAGCATAAACGTTGAAAGGTATGGAAGGAGTCTATCCTGGCATTCAGTGGATCCAAGGAAACAACTCCTGGATACAATGGTAGTCTCTCACAAAACACACATCTCCATTTATTTTTTGGCTTTTCGAAGTATGCACAGTTTTCTGATAGCTGCATTACATTGCAGGCAGGTTTACTTTGGAGTTCTACACTGCTGCTTACAAAGGTGTGAATTTTCTAGTGCAGAATATGTAGGTTCCCACCACTGTGTCACTGATTAAATCAAGAATTATGGAGATGGTATCAGTGGTGTCACTCGTCGTGGTTACAAAGGTATTATCACTGTTACCAGTAGATTACAAACAGAGCCGCAACTAGGTCATTTAGTACCTTGGCAAGTGTCCCCCATTGCACACCCCCAACTATGCTGACAAAAGCAAACAAACAAAAAAACATCAAAGAAAGTCCTCCAGTGTACAGTCTTGAAGACAAAGTCATCCACAGCTGAAGACGTAAATAACATGTCTTTGCTATATCAGGCCATACGCTCCACTGTCACCACAGGCAAAAAGCTATTATGTATCTACATAATAGTTGTTTGCTACACTGTTTCAAACACTTTTCATTAAATGAAGCAAAGAGTTATACTAGCTTTTGACACAGTTCAAAACAGATAATGACACAAATGCTGACCATGTCACTGGAAGCAGTCTCAGTAATCATTTAAGGAGCAATCACTGGTGCTGAAATGATAAATTACCAGTAATGTTTGCAGCTCAGGAAGAACCAGTCAGCACCTCTTAAAATACCAATAAAATCCTCTTAACAGCAATTTAACTGCACCCGTGAACAATTGAATGTCATTTAAGCAGCAACAAACACAGCTGTGAGTGCTTAAATGATTATAGGGACTGCTTCCAGGATCGATAGATACCTTTCTTACAGTTCCAGTTGTGCCCCTCAGCAGCTTGGACCTGTGGCATTTGCTCCTTTTATCTCATCTTTGTTACAGCTCTGATTATAGAACTAAATTACCAAGCCACTGATGGCTGAACTCATTTAAGGAATTTATAAGACAAGAGATGTATGCTTACTACAGAACTATGCTCCAAGTTGGTCATTTTGATCCAGTGACCATAACCTCCTGTCTGCCTTCAAACCTAGCAAATCTGCTTGGCATTGTCTGCACTCGTACAGGGTTGCTAAGGCATGGAACGTATCTGTACCCATCATCTATATGCCTCTGTCCTAGCTTTTAAAACCACTCTGAAAGACTTCCTAGCTAAAATCTGGCTCTGTTCCTGCTCAAATCCAGACAAACTATATTCCTAAATGTGAAGAGGTATCTTTTCATTTCTTATACTTCCTTACTCTGCCTTCTTCACTTGCTTAATTCCTTACTGCTATCTAATTCTCTTCCCTGACTTTCTCTCTAAATATATCATAAGCCTATTTTTTCCCCTCACTTCATATTGCAGTTCCTGTTTGTATTGGACTAACTTACCTTTAATTTCTGTACAAACTGTCTAAAATTTCTCTAAATATTAAATGATTAGCATATAACCTTGCATTGATTCTTAGCCAATGTTTTTCTGTCATGTCTAATTTGTTATAATTATTTAAACTGCAGATGTGTCTGTTTTATTTTGAAGATTGTAAAATTATTGTTCATAAAATGTTTTGTAATAATTTGGAGCTCTTCTCCCTTGGCTTCCACTGAAAATGAACTTCTACCTAGTCGGACTTTCCTGGTAATCAGAGGTCAATAAATGAATAGATACTATTTCAACAGTTGTTCTTTGAGAACACAATCCTGAGTGTAACATACAATAACAAGCAAGTTCACAATTTATGACTGATGATGCACGTAAACACAATGGATATAATTTAGCTGAATTCAGATACATGTTATATATTTACTGATTGCAACACAATACTGTTAAGATAGTCTTCTCTGAGTCAAAGTGTAGGTAATAACCATGTCTAGACTTTGGAAGTTATTGGCTCCTTGGAAACATACCAGGCACCAGTGTTTGTCAGTAACACATCATATAATATATCTTGAGCATAAAGGACCCCTGTCTCACAACTTCCCTATAATGTACAGCATTTGCCTTGGGCTAAAAACAAACATATATGGCAGGTTTAAGCCTCTGTAACCCGCACGACTCCTGTATGAAATCATTTGCATCTTTGCTCCACCTCTGTCAGCTCTACAGAATATTTGAGATACCAAACCATCTGGTCTTAGAAGAAAGAAAAAGGAGTAAGAATCTCAAAGGAACCAAATAAATGCTCAGTATGTTTTATGAATGTGTTACAAAGATAATAAAGATCCTTCCATTCAAGTCTGCATCTACTGTTCTCAAAAAAAAAAAAAAAAATAAATAAATAAATAAAAATTTCTCATTGCCAATACATTTGGCCCGACTTAAAATACTGCACTGTACAACCATATAAATAATGGATGCCAGTCATGATAGAAAGAGTGATACTGGCATATGGATTTAGAAACTAGGAATTGGGCCCTGCCTGAGTGACTACACCAAATCCTTCACTGCCTTAATCCGCTATAATACGTTTCATAATTCATTTTCCAGTTATCATAGCACTGAATGCAATGTACTGACTGCACAAGTAAATCAACACACACACACACACACATGGTGTCAATTCTATTTCTCACCTACTTAACTCTCAACTGTCCAGATTTTCATAGAATGTCCATATTTTTGCCTCATATTTTTGGTTTGCGCCTTATAAAATCTGTTTTTTTTTTTTTTTTTTTTTTTTTGGCAAATCACTGACGATTGAAGTAACTTCATAATAATATACATTTGAATTTCAGACTTCATATTCTTCAGAAAATGCATGCAAACACAAATACTGTTATTCTAGCAACTTTCTAAGTTTATAAGAGAAATATTTGAAATCTGTCCCTATTTTTGGATTTTTGTCCCCCCCCACCATTATTTTAGGCTTTGTTCAGATTTCTGGCACTAAGAGGTTGAGAGGTATAACCCTCCCAGTGTGACCTTCCCAGACAGATAGACAAACAGAGATGTGTGTGCGCATGTTCACATGCACAAACACAAACACCCACACATTCGGCCAGCTTTGTGCATGCTCCTACAGACATCCATACACTACCCCCATTGCCATCTTTGCTGGACCTACCTGTATTGTGGCTGCTTCCATCAGAGTGGATGGTTGACCACCTCCTTTTGGTTTCAAATAGGCCTTTCTGAATCCCAGGGTATAATGGCAGCACACTTGTGACATCATTGTTCCTGGTTTCCAATTCGCAGCAGGCAATGTACACTTTCCCAGATGAAGTAAATAGTAATACAATACAAATAAAATAGCATTATTTTATAAAACAGTTCCACAGCATTTGCCCCTGTGCTACAAACAGATTAAGTCCATACTATAACCCAGATGACCCATGATCAATCAGTGGCGTGCTGCTGGAGGAGGTGGGCCTAGGAGATTGGTGTTAGCAGTGACCGTTGCCTTGCTTACCCGGGGGGGGGGTGGTCTGCTGCTTTAGTGACACCTAGGGGAAGCAATAGGTGTTGTACCCCCACAGCATGGACCTACTGAGCATGTGCTGTCCATTGATTGGAATCTTACGTGTATGGAGATATGCATGCCTCACACAGGTCAGCAGTATAAACAGAACTCAAGGTAGCGGCCATGGCGAGTAGGGCATAAGAGAAAAATAAAAAGGTCTGACAGATTACTAGATGATGGTCTCACAAATAGCTTTTGCACTGCAGGAACAGTTGGGGTGGAGACTTTCATCAGTAGGGAACAAACAGGCCATATAGGTCATGGTAGTGTTATCGCTGGTAGGCACTGTGGAAACCCCCCACCCCCAAAAAAAAAAAAGAAATAAATAAATAATTTTCCACAGTTTTTAATATGCCATCAAAAATCTTTCCCCATTACTCCCAGAAGTTACTGTATAGCAACTTTTCTTTAAGCATATCCCTTAGTTTGAAGAACTATTTACATTTGTAACACTGAAACAAATGAAATGCAGGCTAAGATGCAAACATTGTACATGGATAACTTAATGTGGTGTTATGTTTATCGGAGAAATGAACTTCTGCAAACAGCAAGGCTGACAGCATATCACCATGGAAACATGGAAACCTACATTCTGATGACAGATAAGAGACACATGCCCATTTATTTAGATCTTTTTTATTTATTGGATAAGCTGCAGGTCCTGTTTCTCTCATAGAATGGAAGGCATTTGCTTATCTGGACCATCCCATTTTCTTGGAAATTATTCTGTAACAAAACTAGGGGTATATGCAAATTATCTTGGGAGATAAACTCAATGGTTCTCAGGCAAAACATGCTTATTCTTATGAAACCGTTGAATATTATCCTAAAATATCGGGTGTATTATTCCTAGTTATTCTTATTTTATTTATTTATTTATTGAAAACTTGTCAGAAAACAGTTTCAGAGCCTTCAAAGGATTCATACTTAATTTTATTCTTGAATTTGCTAATCAGGCATTTCAGAATATGAAAACACACAGCTGCAGTAATTCAAATGGTAGCAGAAACACTCCCCCTGCTAGTCCTTTTATTCCCTTCCTTATTCATAGTTCGTAACAACACGCTGACAGACACCAGCTAAGTCATTTGCACACAGTCAGTGCAACAGCTCTTTGGAATGTAAATAAAGCAGCTGAAAAAAAGTCTGCATTACCTAAGCACAAGCTCTACCAGTTCTGAACACCCAATAGGTCCTGTTTTTGCTTAAAACCGGCCTGCTGTAACGCTACTGCTTACAAAAAGAGGTAAATAACCAAATAATAATAGTTTCCACAGAGTCATCATTTCCTGCCACCCTAGTTTGCTTACTGAACAAAATGGCACTTGCTTCCATAAACTAATGCATTTGTTTTCATGTATTCCTGAAATAAATAATTGATGCATGTAGAAAATAGAGAGATATTTCATACTAATGCTAAGGTACTCTAGAATCAATATTTTTAATGGATAAAAAATATCAGTAACATTTATTTAAAGTTCACCATGATTTAACCCTTGCTGTGCAGTATATATTAATAGTAAATAAAATGTTTCTTTGCAGATATTTGCATGTTTTTACTTTTAAGGATTTGATTTCATGCTTCAGCTGCAAATCTCTGTTTCTTGTAGTATAGCTTTGGCTGTAATACAGTTTGATTTTGAAAGACATGTCCTAACAATTTCAACACTTCACAGCACCAAATGGGTGGTATACAACATTCTTGTAAATCCACAGGTAGTCCAAATGAGAGCTTTATTTTATTTTAGCATTTTAGGTTTTGCAGCAGGAGACCCTCATAAATCATACCCCCATCCATTCAGTGCCACAAAATGCCTGTTCTAGTGAACAAATCTGCCATTCCTTCTTATGGGTAGGTGACTGCATTTTAAAAATCATGCCCTTGATGTAAAATAAATACATTTTCACACGCCCCTTATGAATATAGTTGTGTGCCCTGTATTACTGACTGACAAAGTGCCAAAAATACATTAATCTCACTACATCACCAGCTATCCATTTATTATGTAGCAGTCAGGACCCTACAGTATCTTACTGACGGCTTCTTTCAGAAGTCCTGCAGTAAATGGCAAAAGGGCAGATGTCCTGCAGTTCTAGTTTTATTCATTTTCGATAATGAACAAAACAAGTGTAGAAAACCAAATGCAAGTTTTGACAAAAGAAAACTGTTATGAGAAGTCATATTTTATCATAACGTTTGTCTTATCGTTCAAGATTCAAACTCCCAAGAGATTTATCTGCTATAATGGAGGCAGCACCGTGTCACTTAATTACAAGTTAAGTGCACTCACCATATGGGAATTCAGTCTGGCTTGGCTTGCACATTGAATTTTTACCTCCATTTCCATTAAAAAAATCTCATTAGAACTCTTCTTAGCAGCTGCCCCTTTGGCTTGCTTGACACGCCTTGGCATTCATTTTCACACAATAACAGAAAAGAGTTAAACCCCTATTAATTAGAATTTGCTGAAATGAATGCAGCATAAATTATTGGCCTGTTCAGAGAGGGTGAGTTCTGTTGTGCTTGTGAAGGATGGGGAAAGGGTAGGATAGTTTATATGCTTTTCACAAGGAGACATGCTCCTTTGCTCTAGAAAGTCATTATATGGACACGATGCTAAGATTTATTGTGATCTTTTTCTCCATCTGTAGTAAAAATGAACACAATGATACAGCCTACTTGGCTTATGTAAAGATTATGTGCAGCTTTATACTGTGTTTTTGTTTTAGTGGACAGATTCAGCCAAAGTTGCATCCATTAATTTGCATAAATTGTAAGCAAGGTTGTGTCTAGATAAAAACTAAAACACCACCTGGCAATAAAGACCAAGACAAGAAAAGCAGGTAATTATGGGTTTAGCTGAACATACATATTCAATGCTGCATGTTTAAATAATCCCCTCGGGACTTTTTTTTTAATCTAACAATTTAGCTATATGCAAGCAAGGAGAGGCCTGAAGGAAACTATACAGTGCAAATATTTGGACAGATATGACAAATTTAAAAAAGATCATTGCCAATATGCCAATAGTTACTAGTATTCACAAGTTGCAGTTCATCCAGAAGACATTAAACACACTTTGAATACTCTTTGTGACAGAGACGACTAGATAATATAGCCTAAACAAAATGTATATTTGCCCTTTATTAGACTGACTATGTTTGGTGAGAATAAGAAGTGCACCTGGATGGAAGGAGGGAGGGGCTAGTTCAGCCCAAGGTAGTGCAGGAGCAGAGCCAGGTTTTATTTAGGTAGCCTTTTAGTAGTAGTTGACTTTTGAGAGGTTAGAGGTAGATCTAATTTGCAGAGGGACAGGATTCCATTTTTAGTGACAGAATATGAGTAGAGTCTTTGGCTACAGGATTTGTGGGGTTCATATATGCTGAGAAGATGTTCGTTCGATTTAAGTAGTCTATTAGGGTGATAGGAATGGAGAATAGAAGTAAAAGCTGGGCAGTCATCAGCTTTGTGAATAATGCTGTGTGTGGAGATAAGCTGTATGTAATCTAAATGGTGAGGCAGTTACAGTGGTGGCAAATTGTACAGCCTTATTATAGCATGCCTCCAGCTTATTTTTAACTGTAGCCTGACTGGTGAAGTGTATAAGAAAGATGGGAAAAGGTAGGTGGTGGCAAGGGTGGTTTAGTTGGTGTTGCTAAGAAAGATTTTATGCCTGCCGACCATTCCAAATTTTTGGCGAGTCTTTTTTATGTTGTTTTGAACATGCTTGTCAAATTTAAGGTTATCATCTATAGGCACTCCAAGAAGTTTTGTATGGGAGACTACTTCAATTTCAGTTTTGTTTAGTGAAAAGAATTTGAAATCTACTTTATCATGCATGTGTGATTGTTGTATTACAGTATTTAGTGTTTTGTTTACCTTCTGACAAAAATGTTTTAAGCCACAAGTTAAAGATTATTTTGGGCCAAAAAAGGGAATTGGCTAATAACAGCCTCTCAGAGACCATGGATGTGGCAAGAGTTGACCACTGATGGGGCAATCATTCAGGTTGCCATGAAGCCTGTTTGGTCCCTTCACCCACATCTATATTTCAGCATACCTAAAGGCTAAGAGGTACCCTCTGTTCCAACAGTTTGAGTGTCTAGTTTCACCCTTCCAGACTGGGACATCCCACAATTTAGGCAAAAGCCTAATTGTCCCCAAGCATCCCCTCCCCCTGTAGCCACATTAACCACTCTGCAGAGGTTGAGATGTTTCTATTTTGTCATTAACCTAACCACTGTTGACAGATAAGAGTGCCCATGTCATCACAAAGGCCTAAAATTCCTTCCTTCAATGTGTATAGTCTTTTGTACAAATGCCCATGAACGCTATCATTTATTTATGACTTGATAAGACAAAGCACAGCTCCTCTATCCACAGTACTGCATAAGGCTACTGTTCTCGCAAAAGGTAGCAGCATGGAGTGGACCATACTGCCAACCCACACCCCCACCAAATGGGTGACCAGGAACTGGCAGCTCACTTCCATCCTCCCTTACTAACTGCTCCAGCACCAGAATCACTTGTTAATTTCATGTCATCTTGGTCACAATCCAAGCTTCACCCCTCCATATCAAGGAGTCAGCATCCCTAAATAGAGCCAGGTGCACACTTTCTCATATCTGGAAGTTATCTATCAGAATTCTCCTCCTGGAATCCTTTGAATACTACCGCTAAGGCTTCATATTTCAAGATGTATGCCACCTGAATAAAGTGCTTCTTCCCATTTTCATCTATAACAACGTCTGCGTTATTTTTGCCCTCACTTTATTTATGATGATTTAATGATTTGGTCCACTAAATGGGTTATTATCTTTCTGACAAGGTTTATCATCAGCTCACTAATCTGTTTATCAAAACCAACCACGATCTCTACTGTGGTTGTCATTGCATCTTCATTTGCTAAATCTGATCCTCAGAATTAATATTTATTAAATGACATTAGTTAAAATCTGACTGAAATGGTCCTTTTTTCATAAGTCATTTCAGTTTGAGAGCAAGTTTCTCAAACCGTGACTCCAAATGAATGTACTTCATAAGTTTTAAAATCTTCTATTCTATGATTTCATCTCTTAAAGGAAACATTTCTTGTCACTGTTAACTGCTGGGGATATTTACTGTAATCCAAGTGCAACATTTGGTCCCCTTATTTGGAGAATTGATAATAATCTTGTTCTCCTCACTCTGCCTGGTGTTGCATTACAGGACTTAAAAAAAAATCAACCATGATAAATTTGAATAACTATATACCTTTCTGAAGTTATGCATCCTAGATAGTCTAATTATATCTGAGACACTAATCAAAACTGCCATTCCTTGTAAAGAAGCCAAAGCTTCAGGTTTTATAACATACATTATGCAAAGGTGTAAGATAAATGCTGAATACTACAAAAAAAAAAAAAAAAGGTAGAACATTCTGATAACTGACATTCTAGTTCAGGGTGGGAGCTACTTAAGGTGGCTAGAGCACATGTACCACCAAATTACCAAAATCTCTATCACACGATACTCTCTGGTGACAAACAATACCAAATCTAAAATCGAAGTATCAGTTTTCAACACTGTCTAAGGCAGTTTCTATTACTACCCGCAAGAATAAACAAGACCCCTGGTACTGAAAGTATATTAGGCTCGATACTTTCCCCTCATTCTATTAATAGTACCAAAGCAGGGATTCTAGCAAATTCCCTAAGTGACTTTCCTCTACTTTACCTATATTGGGCATGTGGCAAAATCCCAGATCAGTACCAGTATGCTACAATCAGAAGCCTAAGCAGAATCAATTTTATTATCAATTATAATACTTTTCAGCTAAGGGAATGGACTTTTACAAATTATTTCCCATCTTTAGTTGTAGTTCTTTGTGTATTCATCAACATCATTACTCCTGAGTGTGTTGTCCTTCGGATGAGACATTAGCTCTGTTTTTGGCTAGGCCCCAGTGATCATAAACCTAGTATACACCTATGAACCAAATATTAGGCTAGTCAAGTAAAGTCAGAAGTGAATGTAGCCCAAGCCAAAAGAACAAAGTCAGCACAACAGGACCCGAAAAGCAACAATTAAGTACAATGCTGTAAATCCTTTTGCGTGGCCAATACCAACACAAACGCAGCTTATTCAAAAGCTTTTATTAGATCTCCAAATTAAAACCAAGCACTTTCTCCCAGTCACTACCGGGCTTTCTCAAGGTAAAACAATTTGGTAACTCATGCCATTTCATTTATACTCTAGACAAGGTCACATGTCTCAGTTAATTAATGCCTATTGATATTTTAAAGTAAAATACAAAGAAATGTAAAAATATAAAATTGTAAAAATGTAAAGTTTTATATAAAGTTTTGTATAAAACAATCTTATATCCAAACAATAAAGCAGCACTATTGTTGTTAGTTAACCATATTCTCAGGACAAGTAAACATACCCCCAATAAAACCCCAAACTTCCTCCTGTTTTTCTTTTATTTTTCTTTTATGCTTTTAACAAAAACCTTAAAGAATTACTGGAGGCTAAACAAGACGTTAAATATGATAACACCAAGAAGAAACTGGGAACTTTTCCTTGTGGGAACTGTAGACAATGTTATGCCATGTTAAATGGGGGGACTTTATATTTGCCTTCTAGGAAATTTAATTACAGACCCCAAAAACATTATAATTGTGGGGTGAAAGGTGTGGTTTATCTAGGGTTTTGTGAAGAATGTAAAGGGTTTTATGTTGGAAAAACAGAGCGGGTTTTAAGAAGAAGGGTGTATGAACACCTGAACGACATCAGTAACCACAAGGAAAGCAATGCTTTTTACAAACATCTGCTGACATGTGAAAATATGCGTTTAAGGTTTATTGTCCTTGAGCAAGTTGCCCCTGAAGTTAGAGGTGGCAACTGGGAAACGAAACTAGAATACCGTGAACTACTTTGGCAACTTAAATTGGATGCTAGTAGGTTTCCCGGTATGAATGAGAACATCAACATTAATAGTGTTTTAAAAATGAGACAAGCTAGACTGTAAAGGAGGAAATTATTTGTCTTACAGGGTTCTGCTTGGGTTGTACTAGGACCTTAATGACAAGGCGACAACGCTACCGCAGCACCACCACTTACACTTCCTAATTTTAGCTATGATTTTTTTTCTTTTGTTATACAATGTGCATAATTTTGGATTTCACTAGGATGTATTTTTTTTTTGGAGTTAGTTTTGGGCTTACTTCTGGTAGGCACAGCAGCCTCTATGCAATCATTGAAATGGTTGTTCAGATCTTTGTGAATAATTCTGCATGGACTGCTGTGTTATCTAGGTTTGGAGGGGCTTGACAGTTTGACAGGTTATCACTTAACAAAAGGTAGTTTGCCTTGTAGTGGTTTCCAGGTTTTACAGGGTTTGCTGGTGTTACAAAATTGATTCTTAATTTTGAAGGAGACTGCTTTGTAGCCTAACTTCATCAGAGAGGAGATGACATTTTGGAGGATGGGGGTGGGGTGCAGGGGTACAGTGTTCTTCTATATTTGTGAGTATCAAATTCAGAATCTTTGTACCTGTAGTAGGCGCATGCACTAACTGGCCCTGGGTGTTTGTGTTTACAATGTCTAGGAATCTCTACACCAGCAAATTTGGGGTCATGTAGGATTCCCAGTTTAGAGAGTGATAATTAGTCCCCCATAGGTACAGTATTTGGTTGAATGGTGAATATCTCCAATAGGTTTAAGTATGAGCTATAGGTTTCATGGGACATAGAGGGTGACCTATAGCTTGCTAGGACTTGGTATTAGACTTTGTCTATGTTCATTTTTATGTGGAGGAGCTCCAGCATGTCATCATGTTTAACCAGCATAGATGTATGCTCATTATTAATGTATACTGAGATACTTGCACCTTTAGACCTGTGTGGAAGGCACTGAAGCCTTGCAATGCTGGGGCACTCTCTGCAGCTTTAAACCATGTCTGTGTCTTGGTAACTGCACAGATGTCAGCATTCTCCAAGGTGAGGAGAGCGTGGAGGAAGTGGAGCAATGCTGGGGCACTCTCTGCAGCTTTAAACCATGTCTGTGTCTTGGTAACTGCACAGATGTCAGCATTCTCCAAGGTGAGGAGAGCATGCAGGAAGTGGAGCAATGCTGGGGCACTCTCTGCAGCTTTAAACCATGTCTGTGCCTTGGTAACTGCACAGATGTCAGCATTTTCCAAGGTGAGGAGAGCATGGAGGAAGTGGAGCAATGCTGGGGCACTCTCTGCAGCTTTAAACCATGTCTGTGTCTTGGTAACTGCACAGATGTCAGCATTCTCCAAGGTGAGGAGAGCATGGAGGAAGTGGAGCAATGCTGGGGCACTCTCTGCAGCTTTAAACCATGTCTGTGTCTTGGTAACTGCACAGATGTCAGCATTCTCCAAGGTGAGGAGAGCATGGAGGAAGTGGAGCAATGCTGGGGCACTCTCTGCAGCTTTAAATCATGTCTGTGTCTTGGTAACTGCACAGATGTCAGCATTCTCCAAGGTGAGGAGAGCGTGGAAGAAGTGGAGCAATGCTGGGGCACTCTCTGCAGCTTTAAACCATGTCTGTGTCTTGGTAACTGCACAGATGTCAGCATTCTCCAAGGTGAGGAGAGCATGCAGGAAGTGGAGCATTGCTGGGGCACTCTCTGCAGCTTTAAATCATGTCTGTGTCTTGGTAACTGCACAGATGTCAACATTCTCCAAGGTGAGGAGAGCATGGAGGAAGTGGAGCAATGCTGGGGCACTCTCTGCAGCTTTAAACCATGTCTGTGTCTTGGTAACTGCACAGATGTCAGTATTCTCCAAGGTGAGGAGAGCGTGGAGGAAGTGGAGCAATGCTGGGGCACTCTCTGCAGCTTTAAACCATGTCTGTGCCTTGGTAACTGCACAGATGTCAGCATTCTCCAAGGTGAGGACAGCATGGAGGAAGTGGAGCAATGCTGGGGCACTCTCTGCAGCTTTAAACCATGTCTGTGCCTTGGTAACTGCACAGATGTCAGCATTCTCCAAGGTGAGGAGAGCATGGAGGAAGTGGAGCTTCTTCTTCAGACTCCTGGCATTGAGCCTTAAGACCTTTAGATTTCCATGGGAGGATTTTATGTTGGATGGTTTGTCAATCTGGCAGACCTACATTTCCAATATCACATGACTTATTTTATCCATTCTATTCACTATAAATAAAAAAGTAGTGATGTACATTTGTTTAAGCTACATCATGCTTTATGCACCAACTCTGTAGATCCACATAAACCTATCAAGCCTCCTTCCAAGCTTCACCTCTCAGTGTTATACCCTTATTTTTTTCCCAATTGTTTTATAAGTCTCTTCTTGTTCTCTTATTTCCATCTTCTGTGATGTGTACATATGGTGTTCCCTTCACCCTGTCTAGATTCTCCCCTTTTATCTCCCAGAATTGTTTTCCACTAGTATTTTCACTTTGGGTCTGTATCACGTTGTCGAATGCTTAAAAGGTCGAATGTCATACCATATGACTGAACTTTTAAAAGTTTGAACATTTCAATGAAGATCTCCATACACTGCGGGATGGGAAGATTTCCCTTTTCTGCACTGTAGTGCAGTCTTGGAGTTGGTATATTTAAAGAGTGGGGGGTGCAGGGGGGGGGTTTCCCCTTGCTTAAACTGTTCAGGCAGGTTTTTCTTTGGTTTATTTTTTTTTATTACATTTTCAAACTTTTAAAGGTTCGATCATTTGGTGTCGACCATATGAAGTTTGAACTTTTAAAAGTTTGATTATGTAATATAGATGCTTTTCACTTCATACCATGCTGTCTTTATAACCACACTCTGATGTTTTCCACTACACTTCTGTAGACTTCTTCCATCTCTCTTTTTCTTGAAAACCATACTGCTTGTTGTTGGCGCACACAAAACACCATCACTGAAAGATTCCCAGTGTCTTGTCATGGCAGTTACCCTTGAACAAGAGCGAGAAGGTGTTTGTGCTTTGGGAGGGGGGGGGTGGGCGTGTGTGAGTGGATGTGAGTGACTGTGTATAGCTTGGTGGTGTGAGAGTGCTCAAAGAGAATTGACTCCTTTAAAAATTAAATGTATTTGTGTTTTGCCACCTTCACAGTGCTTCTGTTGGTGTCTCAATGTTCTTTGATGTTTTGGGTTTGAATAATTGCATGTTGATTAAACAAGATCGGATTATTCATAGTAGACTCTTTTTTTTTCTTTAATCCTTTATCTCCAGTCCCAGCCTTCTTCCTTCTGCACGAGCTCTCTATAATCCATTGTGTTACATTATAGGCTAAAGCAGAGATAGAAAATAAGAACACCCCCATCACCCTATTCCTGCTGACCTTTAAAGGTTGACTCACAACTCTTGTTTCACTTGGGCTGCCTAAGTATTGCTTTGTTTTCCACTGTATCTGTTCTAATCTCTTACTCCATGCCACTCTCTCAATACTGAAAATATGCACCACTTTTTCCCAAAATTCCTCTATGTCCCATCTCCAGACCTGGTATAAAAACAGGTGGTGAGATCATTGTTCTCCTGTACAAGTCCTCCACAGAAGTAAAACTCCACATTCAAGCCAATAGTTCTAATGGCCGCAATCCTAAATGTATAATCCTAACCACACTATTAAACAACATCACATGCATTTTCAAATTAACCTTAATCTCCTTGCCCAATTAAAAATAAAGTTGATGGAGTTCTTATAGGTTTAGAAATGAGCCAAACCAGCCCAACTTAAAATTACGAAAGCATACTTTACTGGATCTGTTAATAATAAACAATTAATTCTCCAACTCTTCATCTATACTTCCCTCCTCATGTCTTGGTAAGCAGTGGTCAGTGTGATTCTCACTTGCTATTACACCCCTCAAAAGCAACCACCAAAGATGACCTTCTCTTCAAAATCACAGACTAATAGCAGTAAGTTGAAATACACAATGAATGGATGAATAAATAAATAGACTTGGGGCAGTGTTCGACATCATCCTGTCCTAACAACTGCTTCCAGCACCTTAACATTTACACTGCTTGACTTATAAAATAAATTTCCTCTCTCGTCACTAGACTGCACCACATGTTAACAGCTATCTCACTCCTGAACCTAAAGCATTACTTAAATGTAGACAAGAGCCATAGCATCAGTGGAAAAGAACCAAACTCCCCTCTAACAAGGAAGATTTACAACTTTAAGAAATTTAGGTTGCAGGTCATCATAACATATCACTAAGGCAGTCGTCATGAAAAATCAAAATGCCTCATAACATATCACAAAGGTGGCCATCATGAAAAATCAAAATGTCTCATAACATATCACAAAGGCAGCCATCATGAAAAATCAAAATGCCTCATAACATATCACAAAGGCAGCCATCATGAAAAATCAAAATGTCTTGGATTGCTAGAATAGTTCAGGAAGCAAGTTAATCTTGTCATAGGCTGATATATTAAATTCATCCACATCTAGCAAGCTATTATTAGAACAATCCGATCATAGTTACTTTTTGGATGGCTTCCAGAATAAATTGCCTAATTTCTTTCTGTCTTCAAGCAGCGACCTTGACTCTGTTCTTCGCACACTGCTTGAACTCCCCATCCCACAAAATGTGTTCATTCTTTCTACTTTAAACACATCCAGAGCAAAAAAGTAGAACATTTCACCACAGAAACTGATCTCCTACACGCAGGGTCATCCATGTATGTAGGGAACAGGTTATTACACTTCAGCATTACATAGACATGTATATAGTGCTATTCTTCGCTTCTCATTGCCATTAGTGTAGCAGTCTGAGGTGCATTGCAGCTTTTAAAACTCTTAGCTACTTCATTATTTAGTTCCCTGCTGACTGCCATTTGTGTGGTGCCATGAGGTTAAATTTCCTTATAACAACTCATATGTAAGAACCCAGTAATTGCAAGGTTTTTATGCAGAAAAACACAAATCTGAGCAGAAGTTCAAACAGAAAAATTTATTAGACTGAGTGCTTCTGTCCTTAAACATAAGATGACTTCATCAGAATCTGCGTCATGAAACAAACTCTTATTTCTAAAAGCTGAAAACACTCCTGTGATCTGACAGCATGTTAGCTGATCATACTGTTCAATTAAAAAAAACAGTCTTCGGTAAAAAATTAAATCATGTTGCAATAATGTCAACCTCAGATATACAAGATTGAATGTCCTGGTCTCCCACTTCCCACTCTGTAATATGGGTACCTTTACTAATCTAAAGAAAATAAAATGTTTAAAATATTTACAAATTAGTGCTTGTACAGCGCGTTATTAATATCAGCGTGCGTTATGTTATATGCATGTTCATAAATCGTATCCCTGAACTTCCTGTTTTGTCTACACGATAAGCAAGACAACAAATAAATAACAACCTCCCCCCCTGGTGTTAGAATCAAAGTAACTTGTAGAAGCTAAAATTCTGGGGTAACAGCTAACTGAAATGCTATGGCCATCAGCAGTAAATCTAAATTTATTTTTATTTTATTTATTTATTTTACATTTTATGTTATATTTGTTCTAAACATCTTCTATAGCTGCATTATCTTATGCATTAATTATTCTTCAAATTTTTATTCTTGGCAGTGTGGTGTTCAGCCTCGAGTGCGCTTAATATTCAAATTTCTACTATACACAAACCTTGGTTCTGTTCCCAATTTCTTTTTTTCATTTCTCTTTCAAAGGCAAAAATCTAGCTACCACCCTGATGTTGTTAGCGTTAATAGAAAAAGTTATAATAATGGCCTTAGATTTAGCAACACCCAATGACTTGTTAATGTTAAACTTCTTGTTGCCCAAAATTGGTTGAAACTTTGTTTTTCTCCCTAACTGTATCTCACTGTGTACTTCATCAATGAGATTTTCTGGGGTAGTCTCTTTTAACATGTCTACAGGTTTATACATCTCCTGTCAAAACAGTCTGTCATCAGAAATGAATCTTGAAAGATGTACTGCCTGGTCCTTGATAAGGTCTTTTGTTTTTGACTGCAAGAGCAGAAGCTACTAAAATGAAGACCAGCATCAGAAAAGGTAGGATTTCAAAAAACGGTGTAACCAAATAGTGATTCATTTTCTCTTTAAAACCGCAATGTCCAACAAATTGGTTGTTTCATAATCAATATTGAGTGTAAATTTTAAAAAGGAGATGGTACTGTTAATCTGATTACTAAAAGATTCCAGACAAGTAGCATCTCCTATCTGAAAAATACTGATGTCTAAAAAGGTATAGAAATGTATATATATTCAGAGGTAAATAGTAAGCAATCAGTCTGCAGACTATTACACGCCTTGCCAATAACCAGATAGTGACCAAAGGTGAGAATCAAACTCTACCTTGCCTCTGTGAAGTAAGCACCTTAACCAATATGCCAACCTCCAACACCCCATTACTTTTTAAATATTGAATTTAAAATGGATCCATCTCAGTTTGAATTCATCAAGGGCAGGTTATGCTTACTCAACCCAGTTGACTTTTCTGAAAAGATCACCAAAGCAATTGTTGAAGGCAAAATGGTACACATCGAGTACCTCAATGTGGCCAAAGCTTTTGAAAGTCTCCCACTCGGGCATAGTAGAAAAGCTAAATAAACTTGGAATAAACTCCCAATGTCACCCACTGCATTGCAAACTGACTCACACACAGGACGCAGGAAATCAAAATGGGGGTGTTACCTCCACAGAGATACCAGTCACCAGTGGAGTCCCCCAGGGTTCTGTGCTGGGACCTCTCCTGTTTGGCATCTACGTCTCTGAGGTAAAAGCCAATACCAAAGGGCTCTGGCTGACAAAGTTTGCAGATGACTGCAAGCTAGGAGCAGTCACTGAATTCCAAAATGATTTAGCCATCCTGTAAGAAGGTTTGTCCCAAATAAAAAAAAAAACTGGTGACAAAATAATGGTTGGAAACTAAATGCCAAAAAATACATTTTCATATCGTCTGGGAAATCATCTACCACAGTGAACTACCACATGGACAGCACACCCCTAAGCGATGACCCAGTTGTTCAGGAGTTTAGAACTTATGTGGATAGTGACCCAACTTTTAACCAACATATGACAGTCCTATATTGCACACCTTATAAATAAAAGGATTATGTCTAGATCTAGGGATGTTATTGTACCAGTCTAGTCAGCTCTCATTAGGCCAGTCTAATGCCCCCTTTGGCATGTATCTGTCCAGACAAATGCAACAACTGGAAAACCCACAGATATACTAAAAGAATACAAGATCTAAACGATATGTCCCACATGGGCCAACTCAAAACCTTGTCACTATATTCCGTTTCCTATAGACTGCTAAGAGGTGATCTGTGCCTGGCATGCAAGACATCCTATGATGCAGTATTGATGGATTTGCTGCACATCAGCAAGTCAAATGTCATCAGAAATACTCAATCTAGAGATTTAAACCTCTTCTGCAACATCAACAGAATGGTTCAGAGACAGGTTTATCTCACAGAGAATGCCACTCCTCTGGAACAGACTTCCCATCCATGTAAAACAAAGTGCATCCCTGTCTATATTCAAGTGCACCATGGATATATGCATGGGAAACAAAAATGTACCCCAGAACTGCCTCCTGTACTACTAATGGACAGAATCAACTCTTAAGTGCTTTATCCCATGCATGGGTCCCCTTACATTATCTATGTTATGATCCCATTTATTGTCAGTAGGGGTAATATACAATTATCTAACATGGGATGGTAAAGCCAATTGGGATAGGTTAATTCATACAAAAAAGAAAAATTGGTTATGCTTAGAATGGCCTGCAAGGGTAGCTAGCCTAGTACTTACTTACGAGCCTATAAAATAAAAGTACTTTCACAGTGCTACAAAATAAAAGTAGTATAAATTGGAGCTGTATGGCACCCTTGGCCACATCTAAGAGCTGTTGAAAATATTCACCTTCAAAATATAAATTATTTCTTAAAATGATCTCCATAAATTTAAGTAATCATTTAATTTCCCAATTTATTAAATCAGTGAGACCTATCAACATGTCATCAAACCACTGCTATCCAGTAATATATGAGGTATTGCAGTAAAAAATCCATGACATCATCAGTAACTAAAATAATGTCATCGTGGTAAGCCACATCCATTGGTCTACCTAAAAGGTGCTAGGAATTTTTCAATATATGATTTACATGTAGCAGTATTTTTCAGTTGTTTGTCAACAAAAATTGCTAGTGGTTCTGTAATGGATTTACCTGCTGCCACTATAGGCCTTAACAGTGCATTAGACACATTTTTATATTTGTTGGGATACCAAAGACAGTGAGAACTGTTGGTTTGCCCACATACAAAAAGTTGAACTCCTATGTTGGAATCACACTTTGCAATAGCAAATTGTTAAGCTTGCATTTTAGTTTACCATAAGCAATATTCATTTATAGAAACATACTTGTAAGCAAATGTGTCAAGCAACATGTTCATTATTTTGTCAGAATAAATACTTGACTCCATCAGTACATCCCTCCTTCATTATCTGGCTTCATCACCCTTCACCACCCTCACTAAATTATATAGCAAGGTTCTTTCTTCTGTCTTCAGATTAGAGAAAAAAAAAATTTGTTACAAACAGACCTAATTTTGTTTTTGCTGTGTCATTCAAAACTGACAAGTGAAGAGAGTAAAGGGGGGCGTGTAGTACTTTTTCTTACTAGTGTAGGCCCATGTCCCATATGTGACTGTCCACTAAACAACAGGGTCATGTCAAGCTTATGAGTAAATAAATATAATTCAAGTGATGTTTTAAAAATATCTGCCCTTCTGGTGGGGGCAAAGATAAAATATTTTTAAATAAATCAAAATATGTTGTGGTAAGTTCCAGATGTTATACTCACTGGTAATGGAAGACAAAGCACCTTTGATAGAATTGGTGAGGCCACACTGATGAGCATCAGTGCAGGCTGTAGAAGCATCCAGTATGGTAATTTTCTTTGGCCTAAACAGCCTTGTGTTGAGTTCTGAGGTTTGTTGTTTCTATTCACCATGCTGTGGGCATTGTCCCTCCTGTTCTATATTCTCTCTAAGCTCCTTATAAAGGTTAGGGCCCAAAACATAAAATCCCCATTTTGCTATTGAGCAGAAAAATCACTTTCCTCACCTCACTTATTTGCATTCCACATCAGTGTCTGGGAACCAAATGTATCACTAGGTTGTTTCCCATTTAGATGGCATGACTTTTTCTCCCCATAATAATTTTTCCCTTTATAATTTACTTCCTTTTGTTTCTTTTACGATCTTACCTTGTTTTTCCACCTTATCAAATAATTTTTATATTCATTTTAAAATGATAAAATAAAAGTATGTTGTTAGTGATGGAATATGCCAGTGTTTTAGTTTCGTTCAAAAGAGAAGCCATAAGTCTATCATTCTATTTCATAAATAGTCCCATCAACTCACCATTTTGTCAAATAAATCTAACAGCTCATAGTGTAAAACAAATCTGGTTCCAAGTTGTTTGGAAATTTCCAAAGGCATAAACCTTTTGATATATATTTAACTTTGATATGTTGTTGAAAATATAAATTGTCAAGCTGCAAATTGTTACATTTATTAAGTTCGTCTTCCAAGACCATGTTCAACATTATAGCAGTTGTTTCATTAAAACCGACTAAAACACTCAACTAATTTTCAAATTTAGGTTGTTTAGTTAGATTACATGAGTATTTTTAGCTTTTAAATAGAAGTGCTTGTTTTATGACTCATATTCTGATGATGATCTTTATTTTTATGGATAAATGTATTCCTTGTTTGGACATAAACTTGGATTTGTGTTTTTTTAAGATTTGTTTCAATCCAAATGAGATTCCATAAGTCTCTGATTGTTTTTTGAAGGTTTTTATGCACCTGGCTATAACCTTATCATTTTTTTAATGAATGAAGCTTCCTGATTATGCTCATAGTGCAAGTAAAAGGTGGTTTTGTTCACACTTTTACACTTTATCATAACTATAATGAATTACATATAACTGCATAAGTTTATATCTGATTACATTGTATAATTTTGTACCTGTGCCTTCAAGCCTGTATTATGGCTAAAAAGGGTCCCTGGATTAACCTACTTAGTTAAATAAGAAATACATAAATACATAACATTTTAATAGTGCAATTAATTAGGAATGCAAGGTGATTACTCCCTGGATTTATTAAATATTTCCCCTTCTACTGGGGACACCACACATTTGTCAGCTCCCCAGAGTGGGGTATGCCTATCTCCAGCTGTGCCACCAAACTCCTTAGTAAACATCTCCATTAACTTCTCCCCTCACCATTTATAAAACTCACCCACGAAACAACCCTGTCTACCCACCTTCCCTCATTCCAAAGCTTGAATAGCTAGCCTTCCTTTTATCAGCATTTGCATCTTTTCATCTTGTTCTCCCCCCAACTCTGCACTATGTGTAGTTGTATGTGTGTGTGTATGTATATATTCTAAACTAATTCCAGAAAGTGGCATTAGTATTATATTTACGTGACTGGAGCACTGACATCCAATGTTTTGGTTCTTCATTTGGATCACATAAATTCCATATAAGTGCATTTATGATATTCCCACACTGTGCTTTTCTAACTTGGAGGAAGGGGGGGGGGATCTGAGAAGGGCTGTTATGTCCTGCTTTTTCATTTTTGTTTAAGATGGAACAAATGCTGGCAATTTATCAGTATTCTGTGGTAATAAGCACTAAACCCAAACTGTGTATTTCTGTAACATGGGGGGTCTGTGGTAATAAGCACTAGACCCAAACTGTATATTTCTGTACCATGGGGGGGGGGTCTGTGGTAATAAGCACTAAACCCAAACTGTATTTTTCTAACATGGGGGGGTCCTCTGGTAATAAGCACTAGACCCAAACTGTGTATTTCTGTGGTATGGGGGGGTCTGTGATAATAAACACTAGATCCAAACTGCGTATTTCTATGACATGGGGGGGGGTCCTGCTAAAGCTGTGAGATTTTGAACAGCACTTTATAACAACCGAGAAGTAAGATGTACAAAATATTTTTAAAAAGGGTGTTATTTATTCATGTTTGAATGTACCAAAGCTGCAAGCAATTTCCTTTTTGTTCTTTCTTTTTTAACTTTCAGCCTCTACTGTTTGACAGCTTTCAAAGCTGCTGTCATATTGTGGCATTTCATGACTATTTCATCAGCCGTCAAAAGAGCTGTAAAACTTGGAGTGTTTAGTTTGGCAGCTTACTGAGAGACTGATGAGCTGGTAAGAAGCTTTACAGTGCCATGATAAAGAATCTCGTTTGACTGTTCTTGTTTTTTAGGTAAAAACAAAGTTACCTGACAAGCAAAGCACCCTCAAAACGAAAAAATATCAAAATGTAGTCCAAAAGTGAGGAGTGCACCAGGCTGCAAATAAATCTCACCAAATCTTCCACAGACTGTCCTTTATTAAGACAAACAGGTATAAAAATAGACAGGTAAGCACTTTCGCGTTGGTATAACGCTTCTTCAGACCTTTAAAGATGTATGAATAATGCATCCCTTTATATACCATAGTACATTGCACCTTAATTGATTAAAGACCACAAGGTGTAATTGATGTAGTTAATGATGCTTACAAATTCAAACAAGTCTGAGTATAAATGTCTTACTAAATTCTACAAAGCTTATGAAAGCACATATAGTAAACTTGTGAAAACACACATAAATAGACTCATGAGTTAAAAACACATATGTTAAAACATATATTAAAACATATATTAAAAACATGAATATTGAATACATAATATAAATGTGTAGAATTCAGTGGTTCAAGGGTCTACTGGCTAGAAAGGGTTTGAGGGATATCTTATCATTGAGCCCATAAAAATGGGCTTGTAGCCTAAGAATCCATTTATTCTCTATCCCTTCTGTGTGGCTTTTAATGTTACCTAGCCTATTAGTTCTTGTTAAAGTCTCAAGGACCATGAATTTAAAACAATGTGAAGATCCTTTATCTAAAACATGTCGTGCTAGGGCATATGTTGTATTCTGTTTATCAATTGCATAGATGTGTTCTCTTATTCGCTCACGTAATGTCCTATTGGTTTTACCAACATAAAAAAGTGTACATTGTTGGCATTGAGCGAGGTATATAACATCTCTAGTTTTACAACATGCATATCCCTTGAACGAATATTCACGTCCTGTGTGTGGATGTATGAATTTATCAGTTGCAGCTATATATTTGCATTGCTTACAACTTAAACATGCAAAGGTTCCTGTCTTATGTGGAAAAGTATTGACCTTGTTAGGATTTTCATAACATAGTCTCCTATCTAGGGACTTCATGTTTCTATAAGATATTGTTGGTCTAGTATCAACTAAGTCTTTTATTTTCTCATCCATCAAGAGTAATTTCAATTGTCTCCTATAACCTGCCTTACTTGGTTATTGATATTAGTATAAGGAATAATCAGTCTGTTTACTGCTGGGGATTGGTTTTGATGTTCAACCCATCATTATCATCTACTCTCCTTAAAACGGGTGCCCTTACCTACTCTATGAATATCCCCATGAATTAGTGCTTCATGTACTTCTGTCTCTTTATAGCCCCTTTCTAAAAATTCTTTTAAGTATAGTCTTCTGTTTATTAAAGGTAGACTCTTGAGTGGTTAATCTAGAGGCCCGTAACATTTGATTCTTGGGAATGTTTTGTGTATATGTTTGGGATGCATGCTGCTGCGGTGCAGTAAATTGTTTTTCCAACATGTCTTCCTAAATAACTCAGTGTCTATGCCATGGGTTCCCTTAGTTAGCTTAACATCCAAAAATACAATCTCCAAAACAGAGTAACTGCATTCAAAATTCAGAAAATCAGTAGTGGCATTCAAGTATCTAACAAAGTCTGTTAGTAATGTAACTGATCCCCCCCATACAATACACACATCGTCAACAAATCTACTATAATGTTTTAAGTGTTGACAGTATAAAGCATGATTAAATACATAAGTGTCTTCCCATTGTGCCAACACCAAATTGGCATAGGTGTTGGCACAAGGGGTCCCCATGGCTACCCCTTGGTTTGCAAAAATACTTATTGTCATAGAGCAGAACATTGTTCTCAAGAACTAATTCTAGGAGGCTCATCCATTTCATAACATCTGTATTAGCTATGTCATGTGCCAAAAGGAACTGACGCATATTCAATACCAACATCATTTGGTATTGATGTAAATAATGATGTCACATCAAGTGTTACAAGAATGTCATCACTTGAAAGCAACTGTAATCTGTTTAAGTCAGATAATTTCTCTAAAAACTGTTGCGTGTCCCTTAAAATATAATTAGTGTTGGTCACAATCGGTTTGAACATCTTGTCCAAATAGATGGAAAGTGGTTCTGTGAGCCATCCTTTGCTAGATACAATGGGTCTCAAAGGGGGATTATCTCTGTTTTTATGCACTTTAGGGAGACCCCTAAAAGTGGGAACCAAAGGATTCTCTACCGTAAAATAAACATAGAGTTCCTTGTCTATAGTTTTACATAATAACATATCATATAACGTACTATGTACTTCCCTAATTAAATTATTGAGTGCATTCCAGTCAAGGGGAGTGTATGTGTATACGCAAGGCTGATAAAGGGGGCGCCATTGTCATTATGGATAAGAACATATACACTAATAAAATGCAAGAAATGTTGATGGACAAAGACACATACACTCCCCTTGACTGGAATGCACTCAATAATTTAATTAGGGAAGTACATAGTACGTTATATGATATGTTATTATGTAAAACTATAGACAAGGAACTCTATGTTTATTTTACGGTAGAGAATCCTTTGGTTCCCACTTTTAGGGGTCTCCTAAAGTGCATAAAACAGAGATAATCCCCCTTTGAGACCCATTGTATCTAGCAAAGGATGGCTCACAGAACCACTTTCCATCTATTTGGACAAGATGTTCAAACCGATTGTGACCAACACTAATTATATTTTAAGGGACACGCAACAGTTTTTAGAGAAATTATCTGACTTAAACAGATTACAGTTGCTTTCAAGTGATGACATTCTTGTAACACTTGATGTGACATCATTATTTACATCAATACCAAATGATGTTGGTATTGAATATGTGCGCCAGTTCCTTTGGCACATGACATAGCTAATACAGATGTTATGAAATGGATGAGCCTCCTAGAATTAGTTCTTGAGAACAATGTTCTGCTCTATGACAATAAGTATTTTTGCAAACCAAGGGGTAGTTATGGGACCCCTTTGTGCCAACACCTATGCCAATTTGGTGTTGGCACAATGGGAAGACACTTATGTATTTAATCATGCTTTATACTGTCAACACTTAAAACATTATAGTAGATTTGTTGACGATGTGTGTATTGTATGGGGATCAGTTACATTACTAACAGACTTTGTTAGATACTTGAATGCCACTACTGATTTTCTGAATTTTGAATGCAGTTACTCTGTTTTGGAGATTGTATTTTTGGATGTTAAGCTAACTAAGGGAACCCATGGCATAGACACTGAGTTATTTAGGAAGACATGTTGGAAAAACAATTTACTGCACCGCAGCAGCATGCATCCCAAACATATACACAAAAACATTCCCAAGAATCAAATGTTACGGGCCTCTAGATTAACCACTCAAGAGTCTACCTTTAATAAACAGAAGACTATACTTAAAAAGAATTTTTTAGAAAGGGGCTATAAAGAGACAGAAGTACATGAAGCACTAATTCATGGGGATATTCATAGAGTAGGTAAGGGCACCCCGTTTTTAAGGAGAGTAGATGATAATGATGGGTTGAACATCAAAACCAATCCCCCAGCAGTAAACAGACTGATTATTCCTTATACTAATATCAATAACCAAGTAAGGCAGGTTATAGGAGACAATTGGAAATTACTCTTGATGGATGAGAAAATAAAAGACTTAGTTGATACTAGACCAACAATATCTTATAGAAACATGAAGTCCCTAGATAGGAGACTATGTTATGAAAATCCTAACAAGGTCAATACTTTTCCACATAAGACAGGAACTTTTGCATGTTTAAGTTGTAAGCAATGCAAATATATAGCTGCAACTGATAAATTCATACATCCACACACAGGACGTGAATATTCGTTCAAGGGATATGCATGTTGTAAAACTAGAGATGTTATATACCACGTACAATGCCAACAATGTACACTTTTTTATGTTGGTAAAACCAATAGGACATTACGTGAGCGAATAAGAGAACACATCTATGCAATTGATAAACAGAATACAACATATGCCCTAGCACGACATGTTTTAGATAAAGGATCTTCACATTGTTTTAAATTCATGGTCCTTGAGACTTTAACAAGAACTAATAGGCTAGGTAACATTAAAAGCCACACAGAAGGGATAGAGAATAAATGGATTCTTAGGCTACAAGCCCATTTTTATGGGCTCAATGATAAGATATCCTCAAACCCTTTCTAGCCAGTAGACCCTTGAACCACTGAATTCTACACATTTATATTATGTATTCAATATTCATGTTTTTATATATGTTTTAATATATGTTTTAACATATGTGTTTTTAACTCATGAGTCTATTTATGTGTGTTTTCACAAGTTTACTATATGTGCTTTCATAAGCTTTGTAGAATTTAGTAAGACATTTATACTCAGACTTGTTTGAATTTGTAAGCATCATTAACTACATCAATTACACCTTGTGGTCTTTAATCAATTAAGGTGCAATGTACTATGGTATATAAAGGGATGCATTATTCATACATCTTTAAAGGTCTGAAGAAGCGTTATACCAACGCGAAAGCGCTTACCTGTCTATTTTTATACCTGTTTGTCTTAATAAAGGACAGTCTGTGGAAGATTTGGTGAGATTTATTTGCAGCCTGGTGCACTCCTCACTTTTGGACTACATTTTGTTCTTGTTTTTTATTGAACTTCATACAGAATGAGCAACCCATTGATTCTGCTGTTTGACTCAATTCATATGATAATACTCTATGAGAAGCAACTTTACAAAACATGAAATGCAAACATACAAATATCAAAATATAGTATAGGAAGTTTTCAAACTATGTACTAGATATGTGTAAATGCAATTCAGATAAAAAAAAAAATATTCTTGGGCTGCCAGATTTTAACATTTTGAAACTTCCCACCTCTACAGGTAGAACATAAATGAAATTCAAAAACGCAAGGATAATAAGTGAGGAAAAATAAAGTATATACTAAGTAAAACAAATATATATATATATATATATATATATATATATATATATATATATATATATATGAGAGAGAGAGAGATAAATAGATATTCATGATTATATCAATTACTTAAATCTAAAAACTACAAACACAAAAACAGTGATCATTTTAGATCAAATCTGAAATGACTGAAAAATACAAAAATTATCATATTTTTGCAGGAGGCCAAGACCCACTGCACATGTGGGGAAAGGGGGACTGCATTTCTCACACCTCCCACTAAGTATACTAAGTTTGAGATAGCACAACAGTGGGGTCAGGGCAAATTCCCTGACCCGCTCCAATGTGATCTTCCTTAGAAAGCAATCAGCAGACTAAAACATACAGAGTGTTTACTTGAGTGAGTGCATGCTCTTATGTAACTCCATGAATTGCATTTGATCTTCTGAGCAGTCACTAATACAGACTGCAACCATATACATCTATAAATCTGTGTGTGTGTGTGTGAAAATAAGTACAGGGTTGTGATAGAAGAATAACATTATTTTGCCTACTTATTTTACTAGTTATCTTATACATGCATACACACACACACACACACACACACACACACACACACTGATCTTACCCAGATATTTTACAAACTACATATTCTACTTAACCAGCAGCGTATTCCTTTTCCCTGTGAGATGTCTACACCCCAACAATTCCCTAGCTGTAAAGGTGAAATTATCCCAGTTAATGTTCAGTATAATCAGAACCTCATTACTTGTGTATACAAGAGGCTTTCCCTTCCTGATGATGTGGCAAACTTTCACTTAAAAATTATCTCAAGCAAATCTGTAAAAAAGCTAATCCAAAAGTTAAGTACTAATTTCAAACTGAATAATTACACCCTAAACTACTTCACTTAAGGACCTCTGTCTTCATCAAGCCTCTTACTGTGACATGTAGTCTTTCTTTTACTACTAGTCCCACTTCAACCAATCACGTTAAAGCATTGTCAGCTTCTAGTTGATAAGACTTCATAGTATACATTAAAACACTCTGATTCCCTCTTTTTCCTGTATAATTGTGCTTTTCAGCCCATTTATGCTCCCTTACCACGCCATTCCTCCTCCTTTCCTTAAATTTACAGGGAAGGTACTGCCCCATTTTTTTCATTTATTCACCAGAACTCCTTACTATGAATGTCTTTGACTAACAGCAAATAAGTCATTAGGAATGCTTCTGTTTCACACCGCAGTCGTAGTTCCTTTGTTCCTGGTTCTCCTCATTCTTTCTGTTCTCCTACGTATGCCTCTGAAACTTGAAGTGCTTTCCTTCCATATTATCACTAATTCCTGACCTTCACCTTCTTCTGAACCTTTCATGCTCCGTTAAACCTTCATTGACTGCAACTTTAACTCCATCACACCACTATCCTCTAATTGTTCTCCACCTTCCAAACTAGCCTTTTCAGCTGTGTTTAAATATGTTTATAATGTTGCTGTCTTCATGTAGAACTTGCGCACACCATTCCCTTTACTCTGGCTCTTACCTTCTCGTTTCTGATATCACAGGAGCCTGATCTAATATGTCCCCTTCCTTCAGTCACTGAGGTTGCCTGATTTCACTTCATTGAAATCTGACTAGTCGGCCTGGATGATGCTGTTTCTCATAAATGCAAATTCCACCCATTCTTTGTGATTTCACTTTCAGATGTTTTCCGTCCTCCATCCATCAGATCATTCCTGTTCCAAATCCGCTGTTACATTTCCTGTTGTACTCCTTTTTTCCCATATAACCTGCCTTTATCTAGATTCACGGTTACAGTGAAATCTCCACAAACTATTTCCACCTTTATTTCTCATCCCACCTGACCTTACACCTGAAAGGTCTCTGATAAAACATTGCATCATTCTTATTTCATTTATAGATGTTCCGTTTTGCACCAGCCCCCCCCCCCTGCATTTTTCCAGTTCATCATATCCATATCTCTGACTCCTTCTTAATCACCTCCTTCATGACTGCCCACTCCCTTTGGACTGAGAACAGTAACCTGCTCTTCACTATCTCTTGGTTTGAAGCCTGCCTCCACCTCTGGGAAATCACCAGATTGCTATATTTCACCATCCTTAGTTTGCTTTCCTAGAGCAGAATAACATCTACACTTTCCTTATCATTATTTGTATAAGTTTCTTTTGCTTTTCTGTTGACCCTATCCACAATGTTCAAGGTTAATAACTGTGATCCCTTATCTATGCACTCAGGACTCCCTGAATCAACCTTTGTTCAGTTGGTTTCACATATGCAACCAGGCACAAGAACATACACAAGGATGTAAATGGGGAGAGAGGCATCTTACAAGGTCATATAATACAGGAGGTAAAATGTCCCTCTTTCCTCATCCCCACTTTAAGCCCTCTCTCCCTGTTGCTATGGACTCCATTGGCTTTTTTGCTCTCTTAATTTCCTGTATTTCAAACACTGCACCAGAATGAACAACTAGTGTGAGACAGACAGAAAGAGAGAGATAGAGAAGAGAGATTGCCCTTTTACTAGGCAAGTTTGAAAAATGAATATCAAATATACAATAAAGTCTTACATGTGCCCTGTACAACTGTGACTGCAGTTAGCTGTCTTAGTCCACTATCCCCTGATTTAGCTGACTACAATGTATATACTTTGCAATGCACAAACCTAGGTTACTGGCCATCCCTTTGTCTAGTAACCTTAAGCAGTATGTGTTTACAGCCAGAGGACACCCAGCTCTCTCCCTTCTACACATTCTACACATAGGGTACAAACATTCACTTGCCAGTCCAGATCCACTCCAAATGAAAAAGAAATCGCAGAAATCACCTCCTTTATTTTCACATTCCTTTAATTTTCTCTACCCATTCAGGCACCATCTCACTTTCTGAAAAGTTCCTACTTGTACCAAATTTCTTCATTTATTTCTCATACCTCTGTACTTTTACCCATCTTTCTAGGTACCACATGCTGAAATACTCCCTGAAACTAATGGTTTCAGGCCCATCTGTCCACATCTACTTTGTAGCTTGTTAAATGTAAGTTGAAGTTCAGTGTGTCTTTGTCTTGCAGATCTTTTCAGTATCTTTCTACTAATCCCTCATCCCACTCTGATGGTTAATTGCTGTACACTGAAAAATCTAACATATCATCCCTTTATATAACAAAACATCAAATGATAACTTGACCCACACAGTGGACTCTACTTGCATGTTATTTAGGTGCCATGTGGAGTTCCTCAAAAAGGGCAGTACAGTGGCCAGATATTTGGTTCATAGTTTCAGGGTCTATAGTTTAATTCTGAGTTGTAGTCACTATCTGTGTGGAGTCTACATGCTTTCTTCATGTCTGTGGGTGTTTTCTTTGGGAAATCCAGTTTCCTGCTACAGACATGCTGGCTGATTGCTTGCTCTAAACTGTTCATTTATTCATATGTTGTATTGATCCTTCCCCTTGCAACGGAGGGTATGGCTGAAAAAGATCTAGAATCCAGTTCACTTATCAAGTTAACAAATGTTAGAATGAAATAAATAAAAACAAAGAATACAATAAATAAAAAGAAAGCATCATTTGTCTCTCCTGGTCCACCCCTCCCACGTTTGGATTGTTTATCTTCCTGCATTCGTTTTCCCTGTACTTCCTCAGGTTCTGCCTGATATTAGTACAAATGAATTTGAGAAGAAGCCAAATAAATGGAAGGAGCACCAAAATGTCAGAAGCTAATAGTTTAGAAATGGTACAGAACCTTGAAGAACAATTTGTTTATATTACTTATTGATTGCATTTGTTAACTGAGATAATCCAACTGGGCAGAAAGCTACCCCTTTTCAGCGGAGGCCCGGGGAGAAATCCTCTAGAAAAATACCAACATTACATAAAGATCATAGTAAACAGAGGCATATAAGTAATAAGCAAATACACAAAATGTAAAGATAATATCGTTAATAGCATCATGTAATAAGCTATGAAACTTTTTTTTTCTGGGCGAAAAGCATCAGAAAAAAATGACATAAAGAAAAAATTAAACAGTATTATACAAGTATTATACAAGCAATCGACAAATGCACAGCATTTAAACACTATCATTAATAGTAGCATCATATAAAGCTATGAAACATATTGGAAATAAACTGATAGAGAGAAAAGGTGGAAAATGCAGGATTACTATTAAGAGGTGAGAGAGAAGGTTTAAGGACAGGTAGACCGAAGAAGAGGGAGAAGGAGAGGGCAAGAAGATTTTGGACCAATAACTGAGGACAAAATACTTTGAAAGAACGGGAGAAAGTAAGGTGCAGGACATTTATCATCCAGGAGCTGTGCATGTACATAGCAAGGTATCTTTTACATATTCCCTTGTTCATGCTTTAAAAGAGTTGGTGTTTACTATGTCTCTTAGAGTGAGAGGAAAGGAGTTCCGAACTGTGGTCAGGAAAGAGGGGTACAAAGAGTCCCCAGATGAGCTGTTAGCTTTTGTAACAGGTAATAACATTTTGTCATTGGATCTTAGCTGTCTAATTGGGTTATAAGGTTGGGCAATATTTTTAAAAGTAGGGCATTCGTCTGGATAATAGATGAGTTTGTGGAAAGTGAATAGCTGGGAGAAGGAAAGCTAATGCATTAACTTAAACCACTGAAAATTTTTAAGGCCATTCGGTGACATGTCCTATAGTGATGATTGGCATCAAAGTTTGCCACCTTATTATAGCACTGTTCCAAGAGTGAGCCTTGACTGCATGGTAGGTTAGGATTGACTGCATTCTTGGTTAATAAAGCTGGCAGCACCATAAAATAGTGGACAAATGAGAAGGGACTGAACAATATTTTTTTTCCTGACATTGTCTATGAGGTATTGTTTGACACTATAGAGTGCACCCAGCTTTGGTGGGTGTTTTTACTTGTTTTATAATCATATTTTAAGTTTTTGTCAATATCGACTCTGAGAAGCTTAGTTTGACTTACCAATTCTATGTTGGTGGTGTTAGAGGAAGTGATTTTAACATTATTTTTGTAGCCAGTTGAATTTTTGGAGGTAAATAGGATCACTTTTTTTTTTTTTTAGGGGTAAGAAGCGGCCATACATCAGACAGCCAGGCCTTTGTGGTAGGTGAATTGTTTTAATATATCTATGCTTTTAGCACAACAAATGATTCTTGACACTGTATGGTAGCAGCTTGTTTAGAAGCTAGCTGCAGATCATTAATGAATATATTGAAGAACAGGGACCTAAAATGGATGCTTGATGGACACCCACTGTAATGGGAAGGAAAGAGATGCCATTTTGCCATTTTACTGCCTGTTGCCTATTTGAGCAGTAACTGGAGAACCAGGCTAGTGCAGTTTCATGTATTCCTAGGTAAGCTAGCTTTTGAAGCAATTTCTGGTTTGATACCATGCTGAAAGCTTTGGATAAATCTAGGAAAAGTGCTGAGACTAAGCTCCCAGAGTTTCGATACTGGTTAACAGATGTTATAAAACTAAGGAGAACAGTGCATGTACTATTACAAGGGCACAAACCATGCATTTAGGAGAAAGGAGGCAGTTTTCAGTGAGAAGGCTGAGGAGTTGAGATTGGCTACACTTCAGAATTTTTGAGAGTGGAGACAGTATGGCTATAGACCTGAAGTTTAAGAGCTCATTTGAGTTTTCACCTCGATAGAAAGGAAGAATATAGTGCTTTCTCCACAGGGTTGGGGCACAGATTTCAGTGACAGAGTGGCAGATTAGGATAGAGGTAGGAAAACTAGGGCATCAGCATTCAGCAGCAATTAAGTACTCATATGGTATGTCATCAGGGTAGTAGGTTTTAAGGTTAGTAATATTTTTTGATTGCAGAAATTAAGACTGGTTTGAGTGAAAGTGTTTTGAGGGCTAATGAGGGAGGAGAGGAACCTGTGTCTGCCTGTGCCAATGCAGTTTGGATGAAGTGGGTATTGAATTCACAGGCTATGCTGTCAGTTTGGTTAGAGGATTAGGTTGGTGTACTAGGTTTTAATAACTGGTTGATTGTAGAACAGAACGCTTTGGGTTGTTATAATTTGCTGCCTATAAATTAATATAGTAGTTTTTTGTCAGTTTTTGATCTTTAGTAGAGTTTCTGAGACATTTATAGTGTTGATGGGCAGCTATAGTTTTAATTTCTTCCATTTTTTTAGGCTATATCTCTGTCTCTTTCATGAACAATGTAGTACTTTCTGAGAGGCAGAAAGGTGGATTTTATTTAATTCTCTTGGTTCTCACTTGGGCTCATTTATTTAAGGAAAATTGAATTGAAAAGAGCTACTGCTTCATCACATGGATGGGTTTGACGAGGCTGCAAGTTGACAGATTTTAGTTATTATGAATTTGGCCTCACTAAAGGAGGCGAGGTTTTGAGCAAGGTTGTACCAATGCTGTTTTTGGTTAGGTTTATGATGCCTTAATGTGATGATGGCTAGGTGATCACTTATGGTATTCGGTAATGCACCTGTTCAGATGATTTGGTTTGGGACATTAGACAGAATCTAACCTAAAGTAGAGGTCCTACCAGAGTTTTTGTTGTACCTTGTAGGAGGTGGAATAAGCTGAGTGAAACCACACAGATCAATGACATTACAAGAACTGTTATTTTCAATAGTTTGCTAATCAATATTTAGGTCTACTAAAATGATTGTCTCAACTGAGATATTGCTTAATGCGCTAGACAGAAGTCTTTTAGCAGTAACTATTTTATTTCATGGGGGAAAGTAAGGCATTTCTGAACATTAAATTTCCAAGGATGTTATAATTATTTCAGCACTGAACAATGGAGGTGGCCTTATAGGTTCATAGGTAAATACTGGACCAGCTGCCCTTGTGGGACATTTTAAGCCTAGCCAGTTTCACTTTTTGTGCTAGAATTAACTTATCCCATTAGATTAGAGAAAGGACTTTCCCATCCAATGGTTAATAATTCTGGTTCATAGGTTAGTACTAGGCTAACTGCCCTTGCGAGCCATTTTAAGCCTAGCCAATTATCCCTTGTGAGATTCAAACCCTGCACCTTGTGTTTGTAAGACAAACACCTTACCCATTAGGCCACCCTCCCAACCCTAATACCCATAATGAGACTAACAGGGATCATACCATGGATAATTTGAGGGCACCCATGCATTGTATAAAGCATTTAGGAGATGCCTCTGTCCATTATTAGTACAGGTTGCAGAACTGGGATAAATTTTCAATTTCTCACTTAAATATGGGCAGGGATGAACTTTGTTTTAATGGATGGGGAGTCTATTCCAGAGCGGTGGTATCGTCTGCAAAAACTATTTGTCCCTCTAAACAGTTCTGCCAATTTAGCAGAAGAGGTTTAGATCCCTAGACTATTTCTGATGCCATTTGACTTGCTGATTTGCTGATGTGCAGTAAATCCATCAGTACTGGTTCGGAGGATGCCTTGTATGCAAGATACAGTTCACCTCTTAGCAGTCTGTAGGATATAGAGTGTAGTGACAGGGCTTTGAGTTAGCCATGTAGGACATGTTGTTTAGACTTTGTATCACTTTAGTAAAGTACCTCTTTGGGCATTTCAGTTGTAATAACATAGGGATTATTATAATCAATGATTGGCCTAATGAGGGCTAATTAAAGGGGGACAATGACACCCCTAAATCTAGACAATATCCCTTTGTTTATAAGTGCAATATAGAAGGGCTTTCTAATAACAATAGTTGGTCAAAAGTTAGGCAACTGTCCACATAGTTTCCCAAATCCTGAACAACTGGATCATATCTTAGGGATATATTGTCAATGTGGTAGTTCCCCTGAGTAGATGACTTCCCAAAGAATACAATAATGCATTCTGGCATTTAGTTTTAGTCCATGATGTTGGCACCAGTTAGTTATTTGGGAAAGACCTTCCTGCAGAATAACTAAGTCATCTGGGGATTCAGTGACAGTGCCTAGCTTGCAAGCCAGAGCCATTGTATTTGGCTTTTACTTCATAAAAGTAGATGCCAAACAGGAGAGGTCACAGCATAGAAGCCTGGGGGACTTCACTGGTGACTGGCATCTTTGTTGAAGTAACTTCTCCTATTTTGTTTTCCTGCATCCTATCTGTGAGCCAGTTGGCAATCCAGCAGGTGACACAAGGGGTTTATTCCCAGTTTATTTAGCCTTTGTACTATGTCTGACTGAGGAATCATGTCAAAAGCTTTGGCCAGGCCAAGGTATGTGGTGTGTACCATTTTGCATTAATCCATTGTTTTGATGACCTTTTCAAAACAATCCACCAAGCTGAGTAAGCATGACCTACCCTTGACGAATCCAAACTGAGAAAAGTCCAGTGTTTGGTGACTATTTTTTGATTGATTACTTCCATGATAAGTCTTTCCATGGATTTGCATATAAGGATGGCCAATCTTATGGGTCTGTAGTTGCCTATATCTGTAGATGGTTTTCCTTTATGCAGGTGAATGACTGTAGCTGTTCTCCATTTACTTGGCACAAAACTTGTATGGGGGCTAAGACAGAACAGTGTTGTTAGATGTGTGTCTAAATCATGCTTCATGTTATTAAGGAGGCATCCTGGGATATGTTATATGAGACTTTGAGAGGTTTAAAGTATTCTTGAAGATAATGGCCACCCTACCATCTTTTTTTTTTTGGAGTTCTATCTAGTCTTAAGGTGCTATTTCCCTGCAGTAAGATTTCTTTGTATTTAATTTCTTGTTTCAGGTGCTGCTGTGGCTAGTAGTGTATCTTGAGAGTGGTTAGTAGTATATCTGGGGAGCTGTTAGTAGTATATTTTGGGAGTGGCCAGTAGTATATCTGGGGAGTGGCCAGAAGTATATCTGGGGAGTGGCTAGTATTCAGGGAGTGGCATCTGGGGAGTAGCCAGTAGTATATCTGGGGAGTGGTTAGTACTATATCTGGGGAGTGGTAGGCTACCTAAGCACGACAATCAAAATGTTTGTTTGTTATACTTCTAAGGTTAGCTGTGTATAACTGAAGACCACATGACTTTGTGGAATGAATATTCTGTGATGTGGCAGACTTGTTAATTTGTTTAGAGGTTGCACGATCTGGTTTAGAATAGACATCACCATGTTTTCAAGTGAAATGATAGCAGGGAGTATACATAAGGGTGTTTGAATTTTAACTTTAGTCTAGGGGAAGCCTTGTTGATTATGTTGTTGTGGGTAAATTATTTTAAAGAGCAGATGAGAAGAGACTAAGGGATATTAAAAGTCGGAGATGTGTAGTTGATATGGAGAGTTGTATATGTAGGTAGGTGTTGGTAAAATGTAAGGTAGGCAGCAGCTGTGAGGCATAATCATACAGTTGTGTAGAACAACAGCAATGTAGATGTGGAGAAATTAAGAATAAAACTGAAGGAGATGAAAGAGGAGGAGTGAATATGAAGACTAAAAAGAAAATAGATGTTAAAAACTAGGGAGTAGTTAGAAGGGGGGATGTGAAGGTAAAAGGAGATGTTAAAACTAGGGAGTAGTTAGAAGGGGGGATGTGAAGGTAAAAGGAGATGTTAAAACTAGGGAGTAGTTAGGGGATGTGAAGGTAAAAGGACAAATGTTAAAACTAGAGATATTGAGGGTAATACTGGCAGGAGAATAGTGAGGTGGGTGTTTACTGGAAAAAAAAGTCAAATGGAATGTAGGGGAAGGTAGGAGATGAAAAAGAGGGTGTTTTATCTTAAAGTCTGATAGGGCAGGAGTATTAGAGATGTGAGGAAATGCGACTAGGATATGTCTGCAGTATGACTTTAAGAAGGGAGGGACATAGGTGGTGTTCTGCATTGAGACCGGGTTCTATAACTGTAATGGAATGAGGGTGGCTGGAAAGAGGTTAGTGGGCAACAGCTTCCACACCAGCAGGGGGTAATCACTGTGGGCATGCTCTGTGTGAAGAAGATAGAAGCTGTAATTTATCACACAAATAATGTTACGCATGTTTCTTTTGCCTTTAAATTGTATTTAAAATAAACAGGCACCTTACAAAAACACTGCTTGGAACAGGTTAGATTTGTACCTCTGCAGCCTGAGGGAGGGTGCTGCAATTTAAATTAAAAGCTACATTATTATCTCAGTTTAGTTTGGGGGGGGCAAGAATTCCAAAGATTAACTCATTAAAGGCAGCTTGTAATATCCAACCTGTAATCCAGGGACCTGAATTTCAGGACAAACCAACAAAACTTCAATTGGAAAACAAGCAAATCTGACCCATAAATGACCATAGCTGGCTTATCTACCCTTCCTCTGCATGGGAATAAAGCAGCTGGTGCAATTTTTAGAAAAAACTGTTTCATTTAGTCTCAACAGATGGATGAGCATTCTTGCAGTTAGATCTTAAAAATTTGTCTACACTCTTTAATATGCTATTTTTCTTGCATTTGCATATTTATCATATATACTTTGTTATAAATGACTGATTCCAACTTCCCCACTATAACATTTTTTTATTTCTAACATCCTCGTTTTCCACTGTTCTATGACATTGACATACTCTCAAAGTTTCACTTATATCATTCCTTTTTTCTTAGTTTCACCAGACCTGTTGCTTTTTACTTTATTTGACGATAAACTGGCTTTCTTTAATAATTTCTCAGCTCATATCACCTCTTCACTTATCCATATCTTATTTTTACCACACTCACTAAATCGTCTGGATATAACAGACACATTGGTATGTTCACTCTAGTTCTGGTTTTCTGTTTTGCTTCTTTCATTTGACACGTGCATGTTTGAATTATTGCATTCATTGCAGTACAGACACACACGTAATGGACATCCTTGGTTAACTACTTTCCTAATGTTTAAGTTTCCTCCCATCAATCCATTTAAAATAACTTTTAACCATGACATTTCATAGCATATTTTATAACATTCAACATTTTTCCATTCCTGTATGTCTTTAGAATCTTCCACATCACTCCATAACTAACTTTATCAAAAGCCTTTACATCACATCAGCTGACTTATGTCTTTTATTTTTTGAATTGTATCTTTTACAATTACTAATGTTTCCTTCACATCTTTCCCTAGAGTCCTTCTCCTATAACTTCATCCAAAATCTTTTGCATCCTTTTTTTTATATTGTTTTCATAAAGATTTTGTAATCTGGATTTCCCAAGGTTATCAGTCTCCAATTTGTTATATCTTTTATTTCATCTTTTTTCATATAAACTTAATTATTTCGTCATAAATCCCTTCATCTGTTATTCCTTTATCTATTCAATTAATATTTTACAGAATACTCATTTCTCGTTCCATTCATCTCTTTATAATATTTATAAACTAATCCATCTAATCCTGATGCTGATCTTCCCCACCTTCTTTGTTTCTTCTAGTTCTCTCACAGTAATCTCCTTTTCTAGAGCATTCCTAACATATTCAGATTTTTTACAATCCCTACTTCTTGCATTTCTTCATTTTCACACATTCTACTCGCACACCTTTCCATTATTTACCTTTCCTTATATCTAACATTTCCTACTTCATCAAACATTGCACCCAGAGGTGTAGCTAGTAATCCTCACGTCTGGGGCCATTCCACAATTTGGCATCCCCCCCTCCTCAAGGTTAAGTTGAAGAGCAAAAAAGAGCCCAAAAAAGTCATTTCCAACTTTTTAAAGTATACGAAAGTGATTGCTACAGTTTAACCTGCCACCCACTGAATGCTAAAAAAAAAAACTTCAACACAAATGCAGTACTGGGCATTTAAAAGCCAAATACTACACTGAGAACCAATGGGCATCTGCTGATTGTACCCTCCCCAGCACTTTGCACCTGGGGCAGCTGCCACCTTCACCCCACCCTAGCTATGGCTCTGACTGCATCCGTTATTCTTCTCTTATTTTTACCTCTTTTTCCCAAAAACGTTGAAGCTTTCACTTTTTTCGTTGCAAAAAAAAAATTGTCTAAGACTTATTTAAGCTTTTCTCCTTTTTATGCAGCTCTTTCTATTACTCTTACTCTTACTCTGTTACCACATTGTTCTATTTCATGCCTTTTTATAATTTCATTTAATACTTTCCTATTCCTTTGCTTCACTCTTTTTTTCTATAACCAATCATATTTTCTATTTTTCTTTATAAGCACCCACCAATCTGTCCAGTTTTCATAATTTGCTCTCATGGCCACATGCTTTTCCTGTAAAATCTTATACTTGCTTTTCCACTCATCTGTTTTTGAATTTCTCCAGTCAGTCTTTTTATTCCTTTCTCTTCTTTTATTAATTCTCTATAATCTCTTATTGTAGTCTGTGCTACTCTATTATCTGAAAACTAAAGCATTTCTGTCTCACCTGTTATTTCTATCATGTCTTTTGACACCACACAATCTTTCAGTTCTGAAAGTTCCCCTTTTATATACTAATTATCTGCTTTTTCCAATTCTCAACCTAACATATCTTATAACTTATCTTATTAGTTCAGTATCTTATGTTATTTTCCACTCTTGTTTCTCAAATTGCAATTTAAATCTCCCACCATAATAATTATATATTTAATAGGACAACGTTTTTAAGTCCTTCAAATGCCTTTTTCCTTTCCATCATATTAGTGCAAATATAAACTGCACTTACCGTTGCATATCTTTCAGTTTTCCTTATATCACATACCACTATGTCCCAGGTACTACTGGCATTACATCCAGTATCTTATCTCTTAAATTAAAAATCCTATTCCTGAACTCATATCACTGCCCACTGACCATATAATCTTTTCAGAGTATATTACCTCAATTATTTTCCATTTTTATTCCTTCATACATCTCGTATCTAGCAAAAATATACTATCCGTTCTTCTTTTTACACCATTCTATCAGTAGCACATCTATATCATTGTAAGCGCTGTTTCCGTTCTTCTTTTTACACCATTGTATCAGTAGCACATCTATATCATTGTAAGCGCTGTTTCCATTCTTATTTTTACACCATTCTGTCAGTAGCACATCTATATCATTGTAAGTGCTGTTTCCGTACTTCTTTTTACACCATTCTATCAGTAGCACATCTATATCATTGTAAGCGCTGTTTCCATTCTTATTTTTACACCATTCTGTCAGTAGCACATCTATATCATTGTAAGCGCTGTTTCCGTTCTTCTTTTTACACCATTCTGTCAGTAGCACATGTATATCATTGTAAGCGCTGTTTCCATTCTTATTTTTACACCATTCTGTCAGTAGCACATGTATATCATTGTAAGCGCTGTTTCCGTTCTTCTTTTTACACCATTCTGTCAGTAGCACATCTATATCATTGTAAGCGCTGTTTCCGTTCTTCTTTTTACACCATTCTGTCAGTAGCACATCTATATCATTGTAAGCGCTGTTTCCGTTCTTATTTTTACACCATTCTGTCAGTAGCACATCTGTATCATTGTAAGCGCTGTTTCCATTCTTATTTATACACCATTCTGTCAGTAGCACATCTATATCATTGTAAGCGCTGTTTCTGTTCTTCTTTTTACACCATTCTGTCAGTAGCACATCTATATCATTGTAAGCGCTGTTTCCATTCTTCTTTTTACACCATTCTGTCAGTAGCACATCTATATCATTGTAACCGCTGTTTCCTTTCTTATTTTTACACCATTCTGTCAGTAGCACATCTGAATCATTGTAAGCGCTGTTTCCGTTCTTCTTTTTACACCATTCTGTCAGTAGCACATCTGTATCATTGTAAGCGCTGTTTCCATTCTTATTTATACACCATTCTGTCAGTAGCACATCTATATCATTGTAAGCGCTGTTTCCATTCTTCTTTTTACACCATTCTGTCAGTAGCACATCTATATCATTGTAAGAGCTGTTTCCGTTCTTCTTTTTACACCATTCTGTCAGTAGCACATCTATATCATTGTAAGCGCTGTTTCCATTCTTCTTTTTACACCATTCTGTCAGTAGCACATCTATATCATTCTAAGTGCTGTTTCCATTCTTCTTTTTACACCATTCTGTCAGTAGCACATCTATATCATTGTAAGCGCTGTTTCCGTTCTTCTTTTTACACCATTCTGTCAGTAGCACATCTATATCATTGTAAGCACTGTTTCCGTTCTTCTTTTTACACCATTCTGTCAGTAGCACATCTATATCATTGTAAGCGCTGTTTCCATTCTTATTTTTACACCATTCTGTCAGTAGCACATCTATATCATTGTAAGCACTGTTTCCATTCTTCTTTTTACACCATTCTGTCAGTAGCACATCTATATCATTGTAAGCGCTGTTTCCATTCTTATTTTTACACCATTCTGTCAGTAGCACATCTATATCATTGTAAATGCTGTTTCCGTTCTTCTTTTTACACCATTCTGTCAGTAGCACATCTATATCATTGTAAGCGCTGTTTCTGTTCTTCGTTTTACACCATTCTGTCAGTAGCACATCTATATCATTCTAAGCGCTGTTTCCATTCTTCTTTTTACACCATTCTGTCAGTAGCACATCTATATCATTGTAAGCGCTGTTTCCGTTCTTCTTTTTACACCATTCTGTCAGTAGCACATCTATATCATTGTAAGTGCTGTTTCCATTCTTCTTTTTACACCATTCTGTCAGTAGCACATCTATATCATTGTAAGCGCTGTTTCCATTCTTCTTTTTACACCATTCTGTCAGTAGCACATCTATATCATTGTAAGCGCTGTTTCCATTCTTCTTTTTACACCATTCTGTCAGTAGCACATCTATATCATTGTAAGCGCTGTTTCCATTCTTATTTTTACACCATTCTGTCAGTAGCACATCTATATCATTGTAAGCGCTGTTTCCATTCTTCTTTTTACACCATTCTGTCAGTAGCACATCTATATCATTGTAAGCGCTGTTTCCGTTCTTCTTTTTACACCATTCTGTCAGTAGCACATCTATATCATTGTAAGCGCTGTTTCCATTCTTCTTTTTACACCATTCTGTCAGTAGCACATCTATATCATTCATTCTGTCAGTAGCACATCTATATCATTGTTTCTTTTTACACCATTCTGTCAGTAGCACATCTATATCATTGTAAGCTTGTTTCCATTCTTATTTTACACCATTCTGTCAGTAGCACATCTATATCATTGTAAGTGCTGTTTCCGTTCTTCTTTTTACACCATTCTGTCAGTAGCACATCTATATCATTGTAAGCACTGTTTCCATTCTTCTTTTTACACCATTCTGTCAGTAGCACATCTATATCATTGTAAGCGCTGTTTCCATTCTTCTTTTTACACCATTCTGTCAGTAGCACATCTATATCATTGTAAGCGCTGTTTCCATTCTTCTTTTTACACCATTCTGTCAGTAGCACATCTATATCATTGTAAGCGCTGTTTCCATTCTTCTTTTTACACCATTCTGTCAGTAGCACATCTATATCATTGTAAGCGCTGTTTCTGTTCTTCGTTTTACACCATTCTGTCAGTAGCACATCTATATCATTCTAAGCGCTGTTTCCATTCTTCTTTTTACACCATTCTGTCAGTAGCACATCTATATCATTGTAAGCTGTTTCCATTCTTCTTTTTACACCATTCTGTCAGTAGCACATCTATATCATTGTAAGCGCAGTTTCCATTCTTCTTTTTACACCATTCTGTCAGTTGCACATCTATATCATTGTAAGCGCTGTTTCCGTTCTTCTTTTTACACCATTCTGTCAGTAGCACATCTATATCATTGTAAGTGCTGTTTCCATTCTTCTTTTTACACCATTCTGTCAGTAGCACATCTATATCATTGTAAGCTGTTTCCGTTCTTCTTTTACACCATTCTGTCAGTAGCACATCTATATCATTGTAAGCGCTGTTTCATTTCTTCCGTTTTTTACACCATTCTGTCAGTAGCACATCTATATCATTGTAAGCTGTTTCCATTCTTATTTTACACCATTCTGTCAGTAGCACATCTATATCATTGTAAGCTGTTTCCATTCTTCTTTTTACACCATTCTGTCAGTAGCACATCTATATCATTGTAAGCGCTGTTTCCATTCTTCTTTTTACACCATTCTGTCAGTAGCACATCTATATCATTGTAAGCACTGTTTCCATTCTTCTTTTTACACCATTCTGTCAGTAGCACATCTATATCATTGTAAGCGCTGTTTCCATTCTTCTTTTTACACCATTCTGTCAGTAGCACATCTATATCATTGTAAGCGCTGTTTCCATTCTTCTTTTTACACCATTCTGTCAGTAGCACATCTATATCATTGTAAGCGCTGTTTCCGTTCTTCTTTTTACACCATTCTGTCAGTAGCACATCTATATCATTGTAAGCGCTGTTTCCATTCTTATTTTTACACCATTCTGTCAGTAGCACATCTATATCATTGTAAGCGCTGTTTCCATTCTTCTTTTTACACCATTCTGTCAGTAGCACATCTATATCATTGTAAGCGCTGTTTCCGTTCTTCTTTTTACACCATTCTGTCAGTAGCACATGTATATCATTGTAAGCCCTGTTTCCATTCTTATTTTTACACCATTCTGTCAGTAGCACATCTATATCATTGTAAGCGCTGTTTCCGTTCTTCTTTTTACACCATTCTGTCAGTAGCACATCTATATCATTGTAAGCGCTGTTTCCATTCTTCTTTTTACACCATTCTGTCAGTAGCACATCTATATCATTGTAAGCGCTGTTTCCATTCTTCTTTTTACACCATTCTGTCAGTAGCACATCTATATCATTGTAAGCTCTGTTTCCATTCTTCTTTTTACACCATTCTGTCAGTAGCTCATCTATATCATTGTAAGTTGCTGTTCTTCTTTTTTACACCATTCTGTCAGTAGCACATCTATATCATTCTAAGCGCTGTTTCCATTCTTCTTTTTACACCATTCTGTCAGTAGCACATCTATATCATTGTAAGCGCTGTTTCCATTCTTCTTTTTACACCATTCTGTCAGTAGCACATCTATATCATTGTAAGCGCTGTTTCCATTCTTCTTTTTACACCATTCTGTCAGTAGCACATCTATATCATTGTAAGCGCTGTTTCCATTCTTCTTTTTACACCATTCTGTCAGTAGCACATCTATATCATTGTAAGCGCTGTTTCCATTCTTCTTTTTACACCATTCTGTCAGTAGCTCATCTATATCATTGTAAGTGCTGTTTCCGTTCTTCTTTTTACACCATTCTGTCAGTAGCACATGTATATCATTGTAAGCGCTGTTTCCATTCTTATTTTTACACCATTCTGTCAGTAGCACATCTATATCATTGTAAGCGCTGTTTCCGTTCTTCTTTTTACACCATTCTGTCAGTAGCACATGTATATCATTGTAAGCGCTGTTTCCATTCTTCTTTTTACACCATTCTGTCAGTAGCACATCTATATCATTGTAAGCGCTGTTTCCATTCTTCTTTTTACACCATTCTGTCAGTAGCACATCTATATCATTGTAAGCGCTGTTTCCGTTCTTCTTTTTACACCATTCTGTCAGTAGCACATCTATATCATTGTAAGCACTGTTTCCATTCTTCTTTTTACACCATTCTGTCAGTAGCACATCTATATCATTGTAAGCTGTTTCCATTCTTATTTTACACCATTCTGTCAGTAGCACATCTATATCATTGTAAGCTGTTTCCGTTCTTCTTTTTACACCATTCTGTCAGTAGCACATCTGTATCATTGTAAGCGCTGTTTCCATTCTTATTTATACACCATTCTGTCAGTAGCACATCTATATCATTGTAAGCGCTGTTTCCATTCTTCTTTTTACACCATTCTGTCAGTAGCACATCTATATCATTGTAAGCGCTGTTTCCATTCTTCTTTTTACACCATTCTGTCAGTAGCACATCTATATCATTGTAAGCGCTGTTTCTGTTCTTCGTTTTACACCATTCTGTCAGTAGCACATCTATATCATTCTAAGCGCTGTTTCCATTCTTCTTTTTACACCATTCTGTCAGTAGCACATCTATATCATTGTAAGCGCTGTTTCCATTCTTCTTTTTACACCATTCTGTCAGTAGCACATCTATATCATTGTAAGCGCTGTTTGCATTCTTCTTTTTACACCATTCTGTCAGTAGCACATCTATATCATTGTAACCGCTGTTTCCGTTCTTCTTTTTACACCATTCTGTCAGTAGCACATCTATATCATTGTAACCGCTGTTTCCGTTCTTCTTTTTACACCATTCTGTCAGTAGCACATCTATATCATTGTAACCGCTGTTTCCTTTCTTCTTTTTACACCATTCTGTCAGTAGCACATCTATATCATTGTAAGCGCTGTTTCCATTCTTATTTTTACACCATTCTGTCAGTAGCACATCTATATCATTGTAAGCGCTGTTTCCATTCTTCTTTTTACACCATTCTGTCAGTAGCACATCTATATCATTGTAAGCGCTGTTTCCGTTCTTCTTTTTACACCATTCTGTCAGTAGCACATCTATATCATTGTAAGCGCTGTTTGCATTCTTCTTTTTACACCATTCTGTCAGTAGCACATCTATATCATTGTAAGCACTGTTTCTGTTCTTCTTTTTACACCATTCTGTCAGTAGCACATCTATATCATTATAAGCGCTGTTTCCATTCTTACTTTTACACCATTCTGTCAGTAGCACATCTATATCATTGTAAGCTGTTTCCATTCTTCTTTTTACACCATTCTGTCAGTAGCACATCTATATCATTGTAAGCTGTTTCCATTCTTATTTTTACACCATTCTGTCAGTAGCACATCTATATCATTGTAAGCGCTGTTTCCATTCTTCTTTTTACACCATTCTGTCAGTAGCACATCTATATCATTCTAAGTGCTGTTTCCATTCTTCTTTTACACCATTCTGTCAGTAGCACATCTATATCATTGTAAGCTGTTTCCATTCTTCTTTTTACACCATTCTGTCAGTAGCACATCTATATCATTGTAAGCGCTGTTTCCATTCTTCTTTTTACACCATTCTGTCAGTAGCACATCTATATCATTGTTAGCGCTGTTTTCATTCTTCTTTTACACCATTCTGTCAGTAGCACATCTATATCATTGTAAGCGCTGTTTCCATTCTTCTTTTTACACCATTCTGTCAGTAGCACATCTATATCATTGTAAGCGCTGTTTCCATTCTTCTTTTTACACCATTCTGTCAGTAGCACATCTATATCATTGTAAGCGCTGTTTCCATTCTTCTTTTTACACCATTCTGTCAGTAGCACATCTATATCATTGTAATCGCTGTTTCCATTCTTCTTATTACACCATTCTGTCTCTAGCACATCTATATCATTGTAAGCTGTTTCCATTCTTCTTTTACACCATTCTGTCAGTAGCACATCTATATCATTGTAAGTGCTGTTTCCATTCTTCTTTTACACCATTCTGTCAGTAGCACATCTGTATCATTGTAAGCACTGTTTCCATTCTTATTTATACACCATTCTGTCAGTAGCACATCTATATCATTGTAAGCGCTGTTTCCATTCTTCTTTTTACACCATTCTGTCAGTAGCACATCTATATCATTGTAAGCTGTTTCCATTCTTCTTTTACACCATTCTGTCAGTAGCACATCTATATCATTGTAAGCTGTTTCCATTCTTCTTTTACACCATTCTGTCAGTAGCACATCTATATCATTGTAAGCGCTGTTTCCATTCTTCTTTTTACACCATTCTGTCAGTAGCACATCTATATCATTGTAAGCGCTGTTTCCATTCTTATTTTTACACCATTCTGTCAGTAGCACATCTATATCATTGTAAGCGCTGTTTCCATTCTTCTTTTTACACCATTCTGTCAGTAGCTCATCTATATCATTGTAAGCTGTTTCCATTCTTCTTTTACACCATTCTGTCAGTAGCACATCTATATCATTGTAAGCGCTGTTTCCATTCTTCTTTTTACACCATTCTGTCAGTAGCACATCTATATCATTGTAAGCGCTGTTTCCATTCTTCTTTTTACACCATTCTGTCAGTAGCACATCTATATCATTGTAAGCTGTTTCCATTCTTCTTTTACACCATTCTGTCAGTAGCACATCTATATCATTGTAAGCGCTGTTTCCATTCTTCTTTTTACACCATTCTGTCAGTAGCACATCTATATCATTGTAAGCGCTGTTTCCATTCTTATTTTTACACCATTCTGTCAGTAGCACATCTATATCATTGTAAGCGCTGTTTCCATTCTTCTTTTTACACCATTCTGTCAGTAGCACATCTATATCATTGTAAGCGCTGTTTGCATTCTTTTTACACCATTCTGTCAGTAGCACATCTATATCATTGTAAGCACTGTTTCCGTTCTTCTTTTTACACCATTCTGTCAGTAGCACATCTATATCATTGTAAGCGCTGTTTCCATTCTTCTTTTTACACCATTCTGTCAGTAGCACATCTATATCATTGTAAGCGCTGTTTCCATTCTTCTTTTTACACCATTCTGTCAGTAGCACATCTATATCATTGTAAGCGCTGTTTCCATTCTTCTTTTTACACCATTCTGTCAGTAGCACATCTATATCATTGTAAGCGCTGTTTCCGTTCTTCTTCTGCACCACTCTATCAGTAGCACATCTATATCATTGTAAGAGCTGTTTCCATTCTTCTTTTTAGACCATTCTGTCAGTAGCACATCTATATCATTGTAAGCTGTTTCCATTCTTCTTTTTACACCATTCTGTCAGTAGCACATCTATATCATTGTAAGCTGTTTCCATTCTTCTTTTTACACCATTCTGTCAGTAGCACATCTATATCATTGTAAGCTGTTTCCATTCTTCTTTTACACCATTCTGTCAGTAGCACATCTATATCATTGTAAGCTGTTTCCATTCTTCTTTTACACCATTCTGTCAGTAGCACATCTATATCATTGTAAGCTGTTTCCATTCTTCTTTTTACACCATTCTGTCAGTAGCACATCTATATCATTGTAAGCTGTTTCCATTCTTCTTTTTACACCATTCTGTCAGTAGCACATCTATATCATTGTAAGCTGTTTCCATTCTTCTTTTACACCATTCTGTCAGTAGCACATCTATATCATTGTAAGCTGTTTCCATTCTTTTTTACACCATTCTGTCAGTAGCACATCTATATCATTGTAAGCTGTTTCCATTCTTCTTTTACACCATTCTGTCAGTAGCACATCTATATCATTGTAAGCTGTTTCCATTCTTCTTTTACACCATTCTGTCAGTAGCACATCTATATCATTGTAAGCTGTTTCCATTCTTCTTTTTACACCATTCTGTCAGTAGCACATCTATATCATTGTAAGCTGTTTCCATTCTTCTTTTTACACCATTCTGTCAGTAGCACATCTATATCATTGTAAGCTGTTTCCATTCTTCTTTTTACACCATTCTGTCAGTAGCACATCTATATCATTGTAAGCTGTTTCCATTCTTCTTTTACACCATTCTGTCAGTAGCACATCTATATCATTGTAAGCGCTGTTTCCATTCTTCTTTTTACACCATTCTGTCAGTAGCACATCTATATCATTGTAAGCTGTTTCCATTCTTCTTTTTACACCATTCTGTCAGTAGCACATCTATATCATTGTAAGCTGTTTCCATTCTTCTTTTTACACCATTCTGTCAGTAGCACATCTATATCATTGTAAGCTGTTTCCATTCTTTTTTACACCATTCTGTCAGTAGCACATCTATATCATTGTAAGCTGTTTCCATTCTTCTTTTACACCATTCTGTCAGTAGCACATCTATATCATTGTAAGCTGTTTCCATTCTTCTTTTTACACCATTCTGTCAGTAGCACATCTATATCATTGTAAGCTGTTTCCATTCTTCTTTTACACCATTCTGTCAGTAGCACATCTATATCATTGTAAGCTGTTTCCATTCTTCTTTTTACACCATTCTGTCAGTAGCACATCTATATCATTGTAAGCGCTGTTTCCATTCTTCTTTTTACACCATTCTGTCAGTAGCACATCTATATCATTGTAAGCGCTGTTTCCATTCTTCTTTTACACCATTCTGTCAGTAGCACATCTATATCATTGTAAGCTGTTTCCATTCTTCTTTTACACCATTCTGTCAGTAGCACATCTATATCATTGTAAGCGCTGTTTCCATTCTTCTTTTTACACCATTCTGTCAGTAGCACATCTATATCATTGTAAGCAGTGTTCGCGTTCTTCTTTTTGCACCATTCTGTCAGTAGCACATCTATATCATTGTAAGCGCTGTTGGCGTTCTTCTTTTACACCATTCTGTCAGTAGCACATCTATATCATTGTAAGCTGTTTCCATTCTTCTTTTACACCATTCTGTCAGTAGCACATCTATATCATTGTAAGCGCTGTTTCCATTCTTATTTTACACCATTCTGTCAGTAGCACATCTATATCATTGTAAGCTGTTTCCATTCTTCTTTTTACACCATTCTGTCAGTAGCACATCTATATCATTGTAAGCTGTTTCCATTCTTCTTTTTACACCATTCTGTCAGTAGCACATCTATATCATTGTAAGCTGTTTCCATTCTTCTTTTTACACCATTCTGTCAGTAGCACATCTATATCATTGTAAGCGCTGTTTCCATTCTTCTTTTACACCATTCTGTCAGTAGCACATCTATATCATTGTAAGCTGTTTCCATTCTTTTTTACACCATTCTGTCAGTAGCACATCTATATCATTGTAAGCTGTTTCCATTCTTCTTTTTACACCATTCTGTCAGTAGCACATCTATATCATTGTAAGCTGTTTCCATTCTTCTTTTTACACCATTCTGTCAGTAGCACATCTATATCATTGTAAGCTGTTTCCATTCTTCTTTTACACCATTCTGTCAGTAGCACATCTATATCATTGTAAGTGCTGTTTCCATTCTTCTTTTTACACCATTCTGTCAGTAGCACATCTATATCATTGTAAGCTGTTTCCATTCTTCTTTTTACACCATTCTGTCAGTAGCACATCTATATCATTGTAAGCTGTTTCCATTCTTCTTTTTACACCATTCTGTCAGTAGCACATCTATATCATTGTAAGCTGTTTCCATTCTTATTTTACACCATTCTGTCAGTAGCACATCTATATCATTGTAAGCGCTGTTTCCATTCTTCTTTTACACCATTCTGTCAGTAGCACATCTATATCATTGTAAGTGCTGTTTCCATTCTTCTTTTACACCATTCTGTCAGTAGCACATCTATATCATTGTAAGCGCTGTTTCCATTCTTCTTTTACACCATTCTGTCAGTAGCACATCTATATCATTGTAAGCTGTTTCCATTCTTCTTTTACACCATTCTGTCAGTAGCACATCTATATCATTGTAAGCTGTTTCCATTCTTCTTTTTACACCATTCTGTCAGTAGCACATCTATATCATTGTAAGCGCTGTTTCCATTCTTATTTTTACACCATTCTGTCAGTAGCACATGTATATCATTGTAAGCGCTGTTTCCGTTCTTCTTTTACACCATTCTGTCAGTAGCACATCTATATCATTGTAAGCGCTGTTTCCATTCTTCTTTTACACCATTCTGTCAGTAGCACATCTATATCATTGTAAGCTGTTTGCATTCTTCTTTTTACACCATTCTGTCAGTAGCACATCTATATCATTGTAAGCTGTTTCCCATTCTTCTTTTTTACACCATTCTGTCAGTAGCACATCTATATCATTGTAAGCTGTTTCCATTCTTCTTTTACACCATTCTGTCAGTAGCACATCTATATCATTGTAAGCTGTTTCCATTCTTCTTTTTACACCATTCTGTCAGTAGCACATCTATATCATTGTAAGCCTGTTTGCATTCTTCTTTTTACACCATTCTGTCAGTACCTCATCTATATCATTGTAGTTGCTGTTTCCATTCGTTTTTTTACACCATTCTGTCAGTAGCACATCTATATCATTGTAAGCGCTGTTTCCATTCTTCTTTTTACACCATTCTGTCAGTAGCACATCTATATCATTGTAAGCGCTGTTTCATTTCTTCTTTTTACACCATTCTGTCAGTAGCACATCTATATCATTGTAAGCGCTGTTTCCATTCTTCTTTTTACACCATTCTGTCAGTAGCACATCTATATCATTGTAAGCGCTGTTTCCATTCTTCTTTTTACACCATTCTGTCAGTAGCACAATTATATCATTGTAAGCTGTTTCCATTCTTCTTTTTACACCATTCTGTCAGTAGCACATCTATATCATTGTAAGCTGTTTCCATTCTTCTTTTACACCATTCTGTCAGTAGCACATCTATATCATTGTAAGCGCTGTTTCCATTCTTCTTTTTACACCATTCTGTCAGTAGCACATCTATATCATTGTAAGCGCTGTTTCCATTCTTATTTTTACACCATTCTGTCAGTAGCACATCTATATCATTGTAAGCGCTGTTTCCATTCTTCTTTTTACACCATTCTGTCAGTAGCACATCTATATCATTGTAACGGCTGTTTCTGTTCTTCGTTTTACACCATTCTGTCAGTAGCACATCTATATCATTGTAAGCGCTGTTTCCATTCTTCTTTTTACACCATTCTGTCAGTAGCACATCTATATCATTGTAAGCGCTGTTTCCGTTCTTCTTTTTACACCATTCTGTCAGTAGCACATCTATATCATTGTAAGCGCTGTTTCCATTCTTATTTTTACACCATTCTGTCAGTAGCACATCTATATCATTGTAAGCGCTGTTTCCATTCTTCTTTTTACACCATTCTGTCAGTAGCACATCTATATCATTGTAAGCGCTGTTTCCGTTCTTCTTTTTACACCATTCTGTCAGTAGCACATCTATATCATTGTAAGCTGTTTCCATTCTTATTTTACACCATTCTGTCAGTAGCACATCTATATCATTGTAAGCTGTTTCCATTCTTCTTTTACACCATTCTGTCAGTAGCACATCTATATCATTGTAAGCTGTTTCCTTCTTCTTTTACACCATTCTGTCAGTAGCACATCTATATCATTGTAAGCTGTTTCCATTCTTCTTTTTACACCATTCTGTCAGTAGCACATCTATATCATTGTAAGCTGTTTCCATTCTTCTTTTTACACCATTCTGTCAGTAGCACATCTATATCATTGTAAGCTGTTTCCACTCTTCTTTTTACACCACTCTGTCAGTAGCACATCTATAGCATTGCAAGCGCTGTTTGCATTCTTCTTTTACACCATTCTGTCAGTAGCACATCTATATCATTGTAAGCTGTTTCCATTCTTCTTTTTACACCATTCTGTCAGTAGCACATCTATATCATTGTAAGCTGTTTCCATTCTTCTTTTACACCATTCTGTCAGTAGCACATCTATATCATTGTAAGCTGTTTCCATTCTTCTTTTTACACCATTCTGTCAGTAGCACATCTATATCATTGTAAGCGCTGTTTCCATTCTTCTTTTACACCATTCTGTCAGTAGCACATCTATATCATTGTAAGCGCTGTTTCCATTCTTCTTTTTACACCATTCTGTCAGTAGCACATCTATATCATTGTAAGCTGTTTCCATTCTTCTTTTACACCATTCTGTCAGTAGCACATCTATATCATTGTAAGCTGTTTCCATTCTTATTTTACACCATTCTGTCAGTAGCACATCTATATCATTGTAAGCTGTTTCCATTCTTCTTTTACACCATTCTGTCAGTAGCACATCTATATCATTGTAAGCTGTTTCCGTTCTTCTTTTTACACCATTCTGTCAGTAGCACATCTATATCATTGTAAGCACTGTTTCCATTCTTCTTTTTACACCATTCTGTCAGTAGCACATCTATATCATTGTAAGCTGTTTCCATTCTTCTTTTTACACCATTCTGTCAGTAGCACATCTATATCATTGTAAGCTGTTTCCATTCTTCTTTTTACACCATTCTGTCAGTAGCACATCTATATCATTGTAAGCACTGTTTCCATTCTTATTTTTACACCATTCTGTCAGTAGCACATCTATATCATTGTAAGCGCTGTTTCCATTCTTCTTTTTACACCATTCTGTCAGTAGCACATCTATATCATTGTAAGCTGTTTCCATTCTTCTTTTACACCATTCTGTCAGTAGCACATCTATATCATTGTAAGCTGTTTCCATTCTTCTTTTTACACCATTCTGTCAGTAGCACATCTATATCATTGTAAGCTGTTTCCATTCTTCTTTTACACCATTCTGTCAGTAGCACATCTATATCATTGTAAGCTGTTTCCATTCTTCTTTTTACACCATTCTGTCAGTAGCACATCTATATCATTGTAAGCTGTTTCCATTCTTCTTTTACACCATTCTGTCAGTAGCACATCTATATCATTGTAAGCTGTTTCCATTCTTCTTTTACACCATTCTGTCAGTAGCACATCTATATCATTGTAAGCTGTTTCTATTCTTCTTTTTACACCATTCTGTCAGTAGCACATCTATATCATTGTAAGCGCTGTTTCCATTCTTCTTTTTACACCATTCTGTCAGTAGCACATCTATATCATTGTAAGCCTGTTTCCATTCTTCTTTTACACCATTCTGTCAGTAGCACATCTATATCATTGTAAGCTGTTTCCATTCTTCTTTTTACACCATTCTGTCAGTAGCACATCTATATCATTGTAAGCGCTGTTTCCGTTCTTCTTTTTACACCATTCTGTCAGTAGCACATCTATATCATTGTAAGCGCTGTTTCCATTCTTCTTTTTACACCATTCTGTCAGTTGCACATCTATATCATTGTAAGGGTTGTTTCCTTTCTTCTTTTTACACCATTCTGTCAGTAGCACATCTATATCATTGTAAGCTGTTTCCATTCTTCTTTTTACACCATTCTGTCAGTAGCACATCTATATCATTGTAAGCTGTTTCCATTCTTCTTTTACACCATTCTGTCAGTAGCACATCTATATCATTGTAAGCGCTGTTTCCATTCTTCTTTTTACACCATTCTGTCAGTAGCACATCTATATCATTGTAAGCTGTTTCCATTCTTCTTTTACACCATTCTGTCAGTAGCACATCTATATCATTGTAAGCGCTGTTTCCATTCTTCTTTTACACCATTCTGTCAGTAGCACATCTATATCATTGTAAGCTGTTTCCATTCTTCTTTTTACACCATTCTGTCAGTAGCACATCTATATCATTGTAAGCTGTTTCCATTCTTCTTTTACACCATTCTGTCAGTAGCACATCTATATCATTGTAAGCTGTTTCCATTCTTCTTTTACACCATTCTGTCAGTAGCACATCTATATCATTGTAAGCTGTTTCCATTCTTCTTTTTACACCATTCTGTCAGTAGCACATCTATATCATTGTAAGTGCTGTTTCCATTCTTCTTTTTACACCATTCTGTCAGTAGCACATCTATATCATTGTAAGCTGTTTCCATTCTTCTTTTACACCATTCTGTCAGTAGCACATCTATATCATTGTAAGCTGTTTCCATTCTTCTTTTTACACCATTCTGTCAGTAGCACATCTATATCATTGTAAGCTGTTTCCATTCTTCTTTTACACCATTCTGTCAGTAGCACATCTATATCATTGTAAGCACTGTTTCCATTCTTCTTTTACACCATTCTGTCAGTAGCACATCTATATCATTGTAAGCTGTTTCCATTCTTCTTTTTACACCATTCTGTCAGTAGCACATCTATATCATTGTAAGCGCTGTTTCCATTCTTCTTTTTACACCATTCTGTCAGTAGCACATCTATATCATTGTAAGCTGTTTCCATTCTTCTTTTACACCATTCTGTCAGTAGCACATCTATATCATTGTAAGCTGTTTCCATTCTTCTTTTTACACCATTCTGTCAGTAGCACATCTATATCATTGTAAGCTGTTTCCATTCTTCTTTTTACACCATTCTGTCAGTAGCACATCTATATCATTGTAAGCGCTGTTTCCGTTCTTTTTTTTACACCATTCTGTCAGTAGCACATGTATATCATTGTAAGCTGTTTCCATTCTTTTTTACACCATTCTGTCAGTAGCACATCTATATCATTGTAAGCTGTTTCCATTCTTATTTTTACACCATTCTGTCAGTAGCACATCTATATCATTGTAAGCGCTGTTTCCATTCTTTTTACACCATTCTGTCAGTAGCACATCTATATCATTGTAAGCTGTTTCCATTCTTCTTTTACACCATTCTGTCAGTAGCACATCTATATCATTGTAAGCTGTTTCCATTCTTCTTTTACACCATTCTGTCAGTAGCACATCTATATCATTGTAAGCTGTTTCCATTCTTCTTTTTACACCATTCTGTCAGTAGCACATCTATATCATTGTAAGCGCTGTTTCCGTTCTTCTTTTTACACCATTCTGTCAGTAGCACATCTATATCATTGTAAGCGCTGTTTCCATTCTTCTTTTTACACCATTCTGTCAGTAGCACATCTATATCATTGTAAGCGCTGTTTCCATTCTTCTTTTTACACCATTCTGTCAGTAGCACATCTATATCATTGTAAGCGCTGTTTCCGTTCTTCTTTTTACACCATTCTGTCAGTAGCACATCTATATCATTGTAAGCGCTGTTTGCATTCTTCTTTTTACACCATTCTGTCAGTAGCACATCTATATCATTGTAAGCACTGTTTCCATTCTTCTATGTACACCATTCTGTCAGTAGCACATGTATATCATTGTAAGTGCTGTTTCCATTCTTCTTTTTACACCATTCTGTCAGTAGCACATGTATATCATTGTAAGTGCTGTTTCCGTTCTTCTTTTTACACCATTCTGTAAGTAGCACATCTATATCATTGTAAGCGCTGTTTCCATTCTTCTTTTTACACCATTCTGTCAGTAGCACATCTATATCATTGTAAGCGCTGTTTCATTTCTTCTTTTTACACCATTCTGTCAGTAGCACATCTATATCATTGTAAGCGCTGTTTGCATTCTTCTTTTTACACCATTCTGTCAGTAGCACATCTATAGCATTGTAAGCACTGTTTCTGTTCTTCTTTTTACACCATTCTGTCAGTAGCACATCTATATCATTATAAGCGCTGTTTCCATTCTTACTTTTACACCATTCTGTCAGTAGCACATCTATATCATTGTAAGCGCTGTTTCCATTCTTATTTTTACACCATTCTGTCAGTAGCACATCTATATCATTGTAAGCGCTGTTTCCATTCTTCTTTTTACACCATTCTGTCAGTAGCACATCTATATCATTCTAAGTGCTGTTTCCATTCTTCTTTTTACACCATTCTGTCAGTAGCACATCTATATCATTGTAAGCGCTGTTTCCATTCTTCTTTTTACACCATTCTGTCAGTAGCACATCTATATCATTGTAAGCGCTGTTTCTGTTCTTCGTTTTACACCATTCTGTCAGTAGCACATCTATATCATTCTAAGCGCTGTTTCCATTCTTCTTTTTACACCATTCTGTCAGTAGCACATCTATATCATTGTAAGCGCTGTTTCCATTCTTCTTTTTACACCATTCTGTCAGTAGCACATCTATATCATTGTAAGCGCTGTTTCCATTCTTCTTTTTACACCATTCTGTCAGTAGCACATCTATATCATTGTAAGCTCTGTTTCCATTCTTCTTTTTACACCATTCTGTCAGTAGCACATCTATATCATTCTAAGCGCTGTTTCCATTCTTCTTTTTACACCATTCTATCGGTAGCACATCTATATAATTCTAAGTGCTGTTTCCGTTCTTCTTTTACACCATTCTGTCAGTAGCACATCTATATCATTGTAAGCTGTTTCCATTCTTCTTTTTACACCATTCTGTCAGTAGCACATCTATATCATTGTAAGCAATGTTTCCGTTCTTATTTTTACACCATTCTGTCAGTAGCACATCTATATCATTGTAAGCGCTGTTTCCATTCTTCTTTTTACACCATTCTGTCAGTAGCACATCTATATCATTGTAAGCTGTTTCCATTCTTCTTTTTACACCATTCTGTCAGTAGCACATCTGTATCATTGTAAGCGCTGTTTCCATTCTTATTTATACACCATTCTGTCAGTAGCACATCTATATCATTGTAAGCGCTGTTTCCATTCTTCTTTTTACACCATTCTGTCAGTAGCACATCTATATCATTGTAAGCTGTTTCCATTCTTCTTTTTACACCATTCTGTCAGTAGCACATCTATATCATTGTAAGCTGTTTCCATTCTTCTTTTTACACCATTCTGTCAGTAGCACATCTATATCATTGTAAGCGCTGTTTCCATTCTTCTTTTTACACCATTCTGTCAGTAGCACATCTATATCATTGTAAGCTGTTTCCATTCTTCTTTTACACCATTCTGTCAGTAGCACATCTATATCATTGTAAGCTGTTTCCGTTCTTCCTTTTACACCATTCTGTCAGTAGCACATCTATATCATTGTAAGCGCTGTTTCCGTTCTTCTTTTTACACCATTCTGTCAGTAGCACATCTATATCATTGTAAGCACTGTTTCCATTCTTCTTTTTACACCATTCTGTCAGTAGCACATCTATATCATTGTAAGCGCTGTTTCCATTCTTCTTTTACACCATTCTGTCAGTAGCACATCTATATCATTGTAAGCTGTTTCCATTCTTCTTTTACACCATTCTGTCAGTAGCACATCTATATCATTGTAAGCTGTTTCCATTCTTCTTTTTACACCATTCTGTCAGTAGCACATCTATATCATTGTAAGCGCTGTTTCCATTCTTCTTTTTACACCATTCTGTCAGTAGCACATCTATATCATTGTAAGCGCTGTTTCTGTTCTTCTTTTTACACCATTCTGTCAGTAGCACATCTATATCATTGTAAGCTGTTTCCATTCTTCTTTTTACACCATTCTGTCAGTAGCACATCTATATCATTGTAACGGCTGTTTCCATTCTTCTTTTTACACCATTCTGTCAGTAGCTCATCTATATCATTGTAAGTGCTGTTTCCATTCTTCTTTTTACACCATTCTGTCAGTAGCACATGTATATCATTGTAAGCTGTTTCCATTCTTCTTTTTACACCATTCTGTCAGTAGCACATCTATATCATTGTAAGCTGTTTCCATTCTTCTTTTTACACCATTCTGTCAGTAGCACATCTATATCATTGTAAGCTGTTTCCATTCTTCTTTTACACCATTCTGTCAGTAGCACATCTATATCATTGTAAGCTGTTTCCATTCTTCTTTTACACCATTCTGTCAGTAGCACATCTATATCATTGTAAGCTGTTTCCATTCTTCTTTTTACACCATTCTGTCAGTAGCACATCTATATCATTGTAAGCTGTTTCCATTCTTCTTTTACACCATTCTGTTAGTAGCACATTTATATTATTGTAAGCTCTGTTTTCATTATTCTTTTTACACCATTCTGTCAGTAGCAAATCTATATCATTGTAAGTGCTGTTTCCAGTCTTCTTTTTACACCATTCTGTCAGTAGCTCATCTATATCATTGTAAGTGCTGTTTCCATTCTTCTTTTTACACCATTCTGTCAGTAGCACATCTATATCATTGTAAGCGCTGTTTCTGTTCTTCTTTTACACCATTCTGTCAGTAGCACATCTATATCATTGTAAGCTGTTTCCATTCTTCTTTTTACACCATTCTGTCAGTAGCACATCTATATCATTGTAAGCTGTTTCCATTCTTCTTTTACACCATTCTGTCAGTAGCACATCTATATCATTGTAAGCGCTGTTTGCATTCTTCTTTTTACACCATTCTGTCAGTAGCACATCTATATCATTGTAAGCGCTGTTTCCGTTCTTCTTTTTACACCATTCTGTCAGTAGCACATCTATATCATTGTAAGCGCTGTTTCCATTCTTATTTTTACACCATTCTGTCAGTAGCACATCTATATCATTGTAAGCGCTGTTTCCATTCTTCTTTTTACACCATTCTATCAGTAGCACATCTATATCATTGTAAGCTGTTTCCATTCTTCTTTTTACACCATTCTGTCAGTAGCACATCTATATCATTGTAAGCTGTTTCCATTCTTCTTTTACACCATTCTGTCAGTAGCACATCTATATCATTGTAAGCTGTTTCCATTCTTCTTTTTACACCATTCTGTCAGTAGCTCATCTCTATCATTGTAAGCTGTTTCCATTCTTCTTTTACACCATTCTGTCAGTAGCACATCTATATCATTGTAAGCTGTTTCCATTCTTCTTTTTACACCATTCTGTCAGTAGCACATCTATATCATTGTAAGCTGTTTCCATTCTTCTTTTACACCATTCTGTCAGTAGCACATCTATATCATTGTAAGCTGTTTCCATTCTTATTTTTACACCATTCTGTCAGTAGCACATCTATATCATTGTAAGCGCTGTTTCCATTCTTCTATGTACACCATTCTGTCAGTAGCACATGTATATCATTGTAAGTGCTGTTTCCGTTCTTCTTTTTACACCATTCTGTAAGTAGCACATCTATATCATTGTAAGCACTGTTTCCATTCTTCTTTTTACACCATTCTGTCAGTAGCACATCTATATCATTGTAAGCGCTGTTTACGTTCTTCATTTTACACCATTCTGTCAGTAGCACATCTATATCATTGTAAGCGCTGTTTCCGTTCTTCTTTTTACACCATTCTGTCAGTAGCACATCTATATCATTGTAAGCGCTGTTTCCGTTCTTCTTTTTACACCATTCTGTCAGTAGCACATCTATATCATTGTAAGCGCTGTTTCCATTCTTCTTTTTACACCATTCTGTCAGTAGCACATCTATATCATTGTAAGCGCTGTTTCCATTCTTCTTTTTACACCATTCTGTCAGTAGCACATCTATATCATTGTAAGCGCTGTTTCCATTCTTCTTTTTACACCATTCTGTCAGTAGCACATCTATATCATTGTAAGCGCTGTTTCCATTCTTCTTTTTACACCATTCTGTCAGTAGCACATCTATATCATTGTAAGCGCTGTTTCCATTCTTCTTTTTACACCATTCTGTCAGTAGCACATCTATATCATTGTAAGCTGTTTCCATTCTTCTTTTACACCATTCTGTCAGTAGCACATCTATATCATTGTAAGCGCTGTTTCCATTCTTCTTTTTACACCATTCTGTCAGTAGCACATCTATATCATTGTAAGCGCTGTTTCCATTCTTCTTTTTACACCATTCTGTCAGTAGCACATCTATATCATTGTAAGCTGTTTCCATTCTTCTTTTTACACCATTCTGTCAGTAGCACATCTATATCATTGTAAGCTGTTTCCATTCTTCTTTTTACACCATTCTGTCAGTAGCACATCTATATCATTGGAAGCTGTTTCCGTTCTTCTTTTTACACCATTCTGTCAGTAGCACATCTATATCATTGTAAGCGCTGTTTCCATTCTTCTTTTTACACCATTCTGTCAGTAGCACATCTATATCATTGTAAGCGCTGTTTCCATTCTTCTTTTTACACCATTCTGTCAGTAGCACATCTATATCATTGTAAGCGCTGTTTCCATTCTTCTTTTTACACCATTCTGTCAGTAGCACATCTATATCATTGTAAGTGCTGTTTCCATTCTTCTTTTTACACCATTCTGTCAGTAGCACATCTATATCATTGTAAGCGCTGTTTCCGTTCTTCTTTTTACACCATTCTGTCAGTAGCACATCTATATCATTGTAAGCGCTGTTTCCATTCTTATTTATACACCATTCTGTCAGTAGCACATCTATATCATTGTAAGCGCTGTTTCCGTTCTTCTTTTTACACCATTCTGTCAGTAGCACATCTATATCATTGTAAGCGCTGTTTCCATTCTTATTTTTACACCATTCTGTCAGTAGCACATCTATATCATTGTAAGCGCTGTTTCCGTTCTTCTTTTTACACCATTCTGTCAGTAGCACATCTATATCATTGTAAGCACTGTTTCTGTTCTTCTTTTTACACCATTCTGTCAGTAGCACATCTATATCATTGTAAGCGCTGTTTCCATTCTTCTTTTTACACCATTCTGTCAGTAGCACATCTATATCATTGTAAGCGCTGTTTGCATTCTTCTTTTTACACCATTCTGTCAGTAGCACATCTATATCATTGTAAGCTGTTTCCATTCTTGTTTTTACACCATTCTGTCAGTAGCACATCTATATCATTGTAAGCGCTGTTTCCATTCTTCTTTTACACCATTCTGTCAGTAGCACATCTATATCATTGTAAGCGCTGTTTCCATTCTTATTTTTACACCATTCTGTCAGTAGCACATGTATATCATTGTAAGCGCTGTTTCCATTCTTCTTTTTACACCATTCTATCAGTAGCACATCTATATCATTGTAAGCTGTTTCCATTCTTCTTTTTACACCATTCTGTCAGTAGCACATCTATATCATTGTAAGCGCTGTTTCCATTCTTTTTTACACCATTCTGTCAGTAGCACATCTATATCATTGTAAGCGCTGTTTCCATTCTTCTTTTTACACCATTCTGTCAGTAGCACATCTATATCATTGTAAGCGCTGTTTGCATTCTTCTTTTTACACCATTCTGTCAGTAGCACATCTATATCATTGTAAGCGCTGTTTCCATTCTTACTTTTACACCATTCTGTCAGTAGCACATCTATATCATTGTAAGCGCTGTTTCCATTCTTATTTTTACACCATTCTGTCAGTAGCACATCTATATCATTGTAAGCGCTGTTTCCGTTCTTATTTTTACACCATTCTGTCAGTAGCACATCTATATCATTGTAAGCGCTGTTTCCATTCTTCTTTTTACACCATTCTATCAGTAGCACATCTATATCATTGTAAGCTGTTTCCGTTCTTCTTTTACACCATTCTGTCAGTAGCACATCTATATCATTGTAAGCTGTTTCCATTCTTCTTTTTACACCATTCTGTCAGTAGCACATCTGTATCATTGTAAGCGCTGTTTCCATTCTTATTTATACACCATTCTGTCAGTAGCACATCTATATCATTGTAAGCGCTGTTTCCATTCTTCTTTTTACACCATTCTGTCAGTAGCACATCTATATCATTGTAAGCGCTGTTTCCATTCTTCTTTTTACACCATTCTGTCAGTAGCACATCTATATCATTGTAAGCGCTGTTTCTGTTCTTCTTTTTACACCATTCTGTCAGTAGCACATCTATATCATTCTAAGCGCTGTTTCCATTCTTCTTTTTACACCATTCTGTCAGTAGCACATCTATATCATTGTAAGCGCTGTTTCATTTCTTCTTTTTACACCATTCTGTCAGTAGCACATCTATATCATTGTAAGCGCTGTTTCCATTCTTCTTTTTACACCATTCTGTCAGTAGCACATCTATATCATTGTAAGCGCTGTTTCCGTTCTTCTTTTTACACCATTCTGTCAGTAGCACATCTATATCATTGTAAGTGCTGTTTCCGTTCTTCTTTTTACACCATTCTGTCAGTAGCACATGTATATCATTGTAAGCCCTGTTTCCATTCTTATTTTTACACCATTCTGTCAGTAGCACATCTATATCATTGTAAGCGCTGTTTCATTTCTTCTTTTTACACCATTCTGTCAGTAGCACATCTATATCATTGTAAGCGCTGTTTCCATTCTTCTTTTTACACCATTCTGTCAGTAGCACATCTATATCATTGTAAGCGCTGTTTCCATTCTTCTTTTTACACCATTCTGTCAGTAGCACATCTATATCATTGTAAGCGCTGTTTCCATTCTTCTTTTTACACCATTCTGTCAGTAGCACATCTATATCATTGTAAGTGCTGTTTCTATTCTTATTTTTCACCATTCTGTCAGTAGCACATCTATATCATTGTAAGCGCTGTTTCCATTCTTCTTTTTACACCATTCTGTCAGTAGCACATCTATATCATTGTAAGCGCTGTTTCCGTTCTTCTTTTTACACCATTCTGTCAGTAGCACATCTATATCATTGTAAGCGCTGTTTCCATTCTTCTTTTTACACCATTCTGTCAGTAGCACATGTATATCATTGTAAGCTGTTTCCATTCTTCTTTTTACACCATTCTGTCAGTAGCACATCTATATCATTGTAAGCTGTTTCCATTCTTCTTTTACACCATTCTGTCAGTAGCACATCTATATCATTGTAAGCGCTGTTTCCATTCTTCTTTTTACACCATTCTGTCAGTAGCACATCTATATCATTGTAAGCGCTGTTTCCGTTCTTCTTTTTACACCATTCTGTCAGTAGCACATCTATATCATTGTAAGCGCTGTTTCCTTTCTTCTTTTTACACCATTCTGTCAGTAGCACATCTATATCATTGTAAGCGCTGTTTCCATTCTTATTTTTACACCATTCTGTCAGTAGCACATCTATATCATTGTAAATGCTGTTTCCGTTCTTCTTATTTATACACCATTCTGTCAGTAGCACATCTATATCATTGTAAGCGCTGTTTCCATTCTTCTTTTTACACCATTCTGTCAGTAGCACATCTATATCATTGTAAGCGCTGTTTGCATTCTTCTTTTTACACCATTCTGTCAGTAGCACATCTATATCATTGTAAGCGCTGTTTCCATTCTTCTTTTTACACCATTCTGTCAGTAGCACATCTATATCATTGTAAGCTGTTTCCATTCTTCTTTTTACACCATTCTGTCAGTAGCACATCTATATCATTGTAAGCTGTTTCCATTCTTCTTTTTACACCATTCTGTCAGTAGCACATCTATATCATTGTAAGCGCTGTTTCATTTCTTCTCTTTACACCATTCTGTCAGTAGCACATCTATATCATTGTAAGCTGCTGTCCATTCTTCTTCTTTTACACCATTCTGTCAGTAGCACATCTATATCATTGTAAGCTGTTTCCATTCTTCTTTTTACACCATTCTGTCAGTAGCACATCTATATCATTGTAAGCTGTTTCCATTCTTCTTTTACACCATTCTGTCAGTAGCACATCTATATCATTGTAAGCGCTGTTTGCATTTTTCTTTTTACACCATTCTGTCAGTAGCACATCTATATGATTGTAAGCGCTGTTTCCATTCTTCTATGTACACCATTCTGTCAGTAGCTCATCTATATCATTGTAAGCTGTTTCCATTCTTCTTTTACACCATTCTGTCAGTAGCACATCTATATCATTGTAAGCTGTTTCCATTCTTATTTTTACACCATTCTGTCAGTAGCACATCTATATCATTGTAAGCGCTGTTTCCATTCTTATTTTTACACCATTCTGTCAGTAGCACATCTATATCATTGTAAGCGCTGTTTCCATTCTTCTTTTTACACCATTCTGTCAGTAGCACATCTATATCATTGTAAGCACTGTTTCCATTCTTCTTTTTACACCATTCTGTCAGTAGCACATCTATATCATTGTAAGCGCTGTTTCTGTTCTTTGTTTTACACCATTCTGTCAGTAGCACATCTATATCATTCTAAGCGCTGTTTCCATTCTTCTTTTTACACCATTCTGTCAGTAGCACATCTATATCATTGTAAGCGCTGTTTCCATTCTTTTTACACCATTCTGTCAGTAGCACATCTATATCATTGTAAGCGCTGTTTCCATTCTTCTTTTTACACCATTCTGTCAGTAGCACATCTATATCATTGTAAGCGCTGTTTCCATTCTTCTTTTTACACCATTCTGTCAGTAGCACATCTATATCATTGTAAGCGCTGTTTCCATTCTTCTTTTTACACCATTCTGTCAGTAGCACATCTATATCATTGTAAGCGCTGTTTCCGTTCTTCTTTTTACACCATTCTGTCAGTAGCACATCTATATCATTGTAAGCGCTGTTTCCATTCTTCTTTTTACACCATTCTGTCAGTAGCACATCTATATCATTGTAAGCTGTTTCCATTCTTCTTTTTACACCATTCTGTCAGTAGCACATCTATATCATTGTAAGCGCTGTTTCCATTCTTCTTTTTACACCATTCTGTCAGTAGCACATCTATATCATTGTAAGCGCTGTTTCCATTCTTCTTTTTACACCATTCTGTCAGTAGCACATCTATATCATTGTAAGCGCTGTTTCCATTCTTATTTTTACACCATTCTGTCAGTAGCACATCTATATCATTGTAAGCGCTGTTTCCATTCTTCTTTTTACACCATTCTGTCAGTAGCTCATCTATATCATTGTAAGCTGTTTCCATTCTTCTTTTACACCATTCTGTCAGTAGCACATCTATATCATTGTAAGCTGTTTCCATTCTTCTTTTACACCATTCTGTCAGTAGCACATCTATATCATTGTAAGCTGTTTCCATTCTTCTTTTTACACCATTCTGTCAGTAGCACATCTATATCATTGTAAGCACTGTTTCTGTTCTTCTTTTTACACCATTCTGTCAGTAGCACATCTATATCATTGTAAGCGCTGTTTGCATTCTTCTTTTTACACCATTCTGTCAGTAGCACATCTATATCATTGTAAGCGCTGTTTCCATTCTTCTTTTTACACCATTCTATCGGTAGCACATCTATATAATTCTAAGTGCTGTTTCCATTCTTATTTTTACACCATTCTGTCAGTAGCACATCTATATCATTGTAAGCGCTGTTTCCATTCTTATTTTTACACCATTCTGTCAGTAGCACATGTATATCATTGTAAGTGCTGTTTCCGTTCTTCTTTTTACACCATTCTGTAAGTAGCACATCTATATCATTGTAAGCGCTGTTTCCGTTCTTCTTTTTACACCATTCTGTCAGTAGCACATCTATATCATTGTAAGCGCTGTTTCCGTTCTTCTTTTACACCATTCTGTCAGTAGCACATCTATATCATTGTAAGCTGTTTCCATTCTTCTTTTACACCATTCTGTCAGTAGCACATCTATATCATTGTAAGCGCTGTTTCCATTCTTCTTTTACACCATTCTGTCAGTAGCACATCTATATCATTGTAAGCTGTTTCCATTCTTCTTTTACACCATTCTGTCAGTAGCACATCTATATCATTGTAAGCTGTTTCCATTCTTCTTTTACACCATTCTGTCAGTAGCACATCTATATCATTGTAAGCTGTTTCCATTCTTCTTTTTACACCATTCTGTCAGTAGCACATCTATATCATTGTAACCGCTGTTTCCGTTCTTCTTTTTACACCATTCTGTCAGTAGCACATCTATATCATTGTAAGTGCTGTTTCCATTCTTCTTTTTACACCATTCTGTCAGTAGCACATCTATATCATTGTAAGCGCTGTTTCCGTTCTTCTTTTTACACCATTCTGTCAGTAGCACATCTATATCATTGTAAGCTGTTTCCATTCTTCTTTTACACCATTCTGTCAGTAGCACATCTATATCATTGTAAGCCTTGTTTCCATTCTTATTTTTACACCATTCTGTCAGTAGCACATCTATATCATTGTAAGTGCTGTTTCATTTCTTCTTTTTACACCATTCTGTCAGTAGCACATCTATATCATTGTAAGCGCTGTTTCCATTCTTCTTTTTACACCATTCTGTCAGTAGCACGTCTATATCATTGTAAGCTGTTTCCATTCTTCTTTTACACCATTCTGTCAGTAGCACATCTATATCATTGTAAGCTGTTTCCATTCTTCTTTTACACCATTCTGTCAGTAGCACATCTATATCATTGTAAGCTGTTTCCATTCTTCTTTTTACACCATTCTGTCAGTAGCACATCTATATCATTGTAAGCGCTGTTTCCATTCTTCTTTTTACACCATTCTGTCAGTAGCACATCTATATCATTGTAAGCTGTTTCCATTCTTCTTTTTACACCATTCTGTCAGTAGCACATCTATATCATTGTAAGCTGTTTCCATTCTTCTTTTACACCATTCTGTCAGTAGCACATCTATATCATTGTAAGCGCTGTTTCCATTCTTCTTTTTACACCATTCTGTCAGTAGCACATCTATATCATTGTAAGCTGTTTCCATTCTTCTTTTACACCATTCTGTCAGTAGCACATCTATATCATTGTAAGCTGTTTCCATTCTTCTTTTTACACCATTCTGTCAGTAGCACATCTATATCATTGTAAGCTGTTTCCATTCTTCTTTTTACACCATTCTGTCAGTAGCACATCTATATCATTGTAAGCTGTTTCCATTCTTCTTCTTTTTACACCATTCTGTCAGTAGCACATCTATATCATTGTAAGCTGTTTCCATTCTTACTTTTACACCATTCTGTCAGTAGCACATCTATATCATTGTAAGCGCTGTTTCCATTCTTCTTTTTACACCATTCTGTCAGTAGCACATCTATATCATTGTAAGCGCTGTTTCCATTCTTCTTTTTACACCATTCTGTCAGTAGCACATCTATATCATTGTAAGCGCTGTTTGCATTCTTTTTACACCATTCTGTCAGTAGCACATCTATATCATTGTAAGCGCTGTTTCCATTCTTCTATGTACACCATTCTGTCAGTAGCACATGTATATCATTGTAAGTGCTGTTTCCGTTCTTCTTTTTACACCATTCTGTAAGTAGCACATCTATATCATTGTAAGCTGTTTCCATTCTTCTTTTTACACCATTCTGTCAGTAGCACATCTATATCATTGTAAGCTGTTTCCATTCTTCTTTTACACCATTCTGTCAGTAGCACATCTATATCATTGTAAGCCTGTTTCCATTCTTCTTTTACACCATTCTGTCAGTAGCACATCTATATCATTGTAAGCTGTTTCCATTCTTCTTTTACACCATTCTGTCAGTAGCACATCTATATCATTGTAAGCTGTTTCTGTTCTTCGTTTTACACCATTCTGTCAGTAGCACATCTATATCATTCTAAGCGCTGTTTCCATTCTTCTTTTTACACCATTCTGTCAGTAGCACATCTATATCATTGTAAGCGCTGTTTCCATTCTTCTTTTTACACCATTCTGTCAGTAGCACATCTATATCATTGTAAGCGCTGTTTCCGTTCTTCTTTTCCACCATTCTGTCAGTAGCACATCTATATCATTGTAAGTGCTGTTTCCGTTCTTCTTTTTACACCATTCTGTCAGTAGCACATCTATATCATTGTAAGCTGTTTCCATTCTTCTTATACACCATTCTGTCAGTAGCACATCTATATCATTGTAAGCACTGTTTCCATTCTTCTTTTTACACCATTCTGTCAGTAGCACATCTATATCATTGTAAGCTGTTTCCGTTCTTCTTTTTACACCATTCTGTCAGTAGCACATCTATATCATTGTAAGCTGTTTCCATTCTTCTTTTTACACCATTCTGTCAGTAGCACATCTATATCATTCTAAGCGCTGTTTCCATTCTTCTTTTTACACCATTCTGTCAGTAGCACGTCTATATCATTGTAAGCGCTGTTTCTGTTCTTCGTTTTACACCATTCTGTCAGTAGCACATCTATATCATTCTAAGCGCTGTTTCCATTCTTCTTTTTACACCATTCTGTCAGTAGCACATCTATATCATTGTAAGCGCTGTTTGCATTCTTATTTTTACACCATTCTGTCAGTAGCACATCTATATCATTGTAAGCGCTGTTTCCATTCTTCTTTTTTACACCATTCTGTCAGTAGCACATCTATATCATTCTAAGTGCTGTTTCCATTCTTATTTTACACCATTCTGTCAGTAGCACATCTATATCATTGTAAGCTGTTTCCATTCTTCGTTTTACACCATTCTGTCAGTAGCACATCTATATCATTCTAAGCGCTGTTTCCATTCTTCTTTTTACACCATTCTGTCAGTAGCACATCTATATCATTGTAAGCGCTGTTTCCATTCTTCTTTTTACACCATTCTGTCAGTAGCACATCTATATCATTGTAAGCGCTGTTTCCATTCTTATTTTTACACCATTCTGTCAGTAGCACATCTATATCATTGTAAGCGCTGTTTCCATTCTTCTTTTACACCATTCTGTCAGTAGCACATCTATATCATTGTAAGCGCTGTTTCCATTCTTCTTTTTACACCATTCTGTCAGTAGCACATCTATATCATTGTAAGCGCTGTTTCCGTTCTTCTTTTTACACCATTCTGTCAGTAGCACATCTATATCATTGTAAGCGCTGTTTCCATTCTTCTTTTTACACCATTCTGTCAGTAGCACATCTATATCATTGTAACAGCTGTTTCCTTTCTTCTTTTTACACCATTCTGTCAGTAGCACATCTATATCATTGTAAGCGCTGTTTCCATTCTTCTTTTTACACCATTCTGTCAGTAGCACATCTATATCATTGTAAGCGCTGTTTCCGTTCTTCTTTTTACACCATTCTGTCAGTAGCACATCTATATCATTGTAAGCGCTGTTTCCGTTCTTCTTTTTACACCATTCTGTCAGTAGCACATCTATATCATTGTAACCGCTGTTTCCTTTCTTCTTTTTACACCATTCTGTCAGTAGCACATCTATATCATTGTAAGCGCTGTTTCCATTCTTCTTTTTACACCATTCTGTCAGTAGCACATCTATATCATTGTAAGTGCTGTTTCCATTCTTCTTTTACACCATTCTGTCAGTAGCACATCTATATCATTGTAAGCTGTTTCCATTCTTCTTTTACACCATTCTGTCAGTAGCACATCTATAACATTGTAAGCGCTGTTTCCATTCTTCTTTTTACACCATTCTGTCAGTAGCACATCTATATCATTGTAAGCGCTGTTTGCATTCTTCTTTTACACCATTCTGTCAGTAGCACATCTATATCATTGTAAGCTGTTTCCATTCTTCTTCTACACCATTCTGTCAGTAGCACATCTATATCATTGTAAGCGCTGTTACCATTCTTCTTTTTACACCATTCTGTCAGTAGCACATCTGTATCATTGTAAGCTGTTTCCATTCTTCTTTTTACACCATTCTGTCAGTAGCACATCTATATCATTGTAAGCTGTTTCCATTCTTCTTTTTACACCATTCTGTCAGTAGCACATCTATATCATTGTAAGCGCTGTTTCCATTCTTATTTTTACACCATTCTGTCAGTAGCACATCTATATCATTGTAAGCGCTGTTTCCATTCTTCTTTTTACACCATTCTGTCAGTAGCACATCTATATCATTGTAAGCGCTGTTTCCATTCTTCTTTTTACACCATTCTGTCAGTAGCACATCTATATCATTGTAAGCGCTGTTTCCATTCTTCTTTTTACACCATTCTGTCAGTAGCACATCTATATCATTGTAAGCTGTTTCCATTCTTCTTTTACACCATTCTGTCAGTAGCACATCTATATCATTCTAAGCGCTGTTTCCATTCTTCTTTTTACACCATTCTGTCAGTAGCACATCTATATCATTGTAAGCGCTGTTTCCATTCTTCTTTTTACACCATTCTGTCAGTAGCACATCTATATCATTGTAAGCTGTTTCCATTCTTCTTTTTACACCATTCTGTCAGTAGCACATCTATATCATTGTAAGTGCTGTTTCCAGTCTTCTTTTACACCATTCTGTCAGTAGCACATCTATATCATTGTAAGCTGTTTCCATTCTTCTTTTACACCATTCTGTCAGTAGCACATCTATATCATTGTAAGCTGTTTCCATTCTTCTTTTTACACCATTCTGTCAGTAGCACATCTATATCATTGTAAGCTGTTTCCATTCTTCTTTTTACACCATTCTGTCAGTAGCACATCTATATCATTGTAAGCGCTGTTTCCATTCTTCTTTTTACACCATTCTGTCAGTAGCACATCTATATCATTGTAAGCGCTGTTTCCGTTCTTCTTTTTACACCATTCTGTCAGTAGCACATCTATATCATTGTAAGCGCTGTTTCCATTCTTCTTTTTACACCATTCTGTCAGTAGCACATCTATCTCATTGTAAGCTGTTTCCATTCTTCTTTTTACACCATTCTGTCAGTAGCACATCTATATCATTGTAAGCTGTTTCCATTCTTCTTTTACACCATTCTGTCAGTAGCACATCTATATCATTGTAAGCGCTGTTTCCATTCTTCTTTTACACCATTCTGTCAGTAGCACATCTATATCATTGTAAGCGCTGTTTACGTTCTTCTTTTTACACCATTCTGTCAGTAGCACATCTATATCATTGTAAGCGCTGTTTCCATTCTTCTTTTTACACCATTCTGTCAGTAGCACATCTATATCATTGTAAGCTGTTTCCATTCTTCTTTTTACACCATTCTGTCAGTAGCACATCTATATCATTGTAAGCGCTGTTTCCATTCTTCTTTTTACACCATTCTGTCAGTAGCACATCTATATCATTGTAAGCTGTTTCCATTCTTCTTTTTACACCATTCTGTCAGTAGCACATCTATATCATTGTAAGCTGTTTCCATTCTTCTTTTTACACCATTCTGTCAGTAGCACATCTATATCATTGTAAGCTGTTTCCATTCTTCTTTTTACACCATTCTGGCAGTAGCACATCTATATCATTGTAAGCGCTGGTTCCATTCTTCTTTTACACCATTCTGTCAGTAGCACATCTATATCATTGTAAGCTGTTTCCATTCTTCTTTTTACACCATTCTGTCAGTAGCACATCTATATCATTGTAAGCTGTTTCCATTCTTCTTTTTACACCATTCTGTCAGTAGCACATCTATATCATTGTAAGTGCTGTTTCATTTCTTCTTTTTACACCATTCTGTCAGTAGCACATCTATATCATTGTAAGCGCTGTTTCATTTCTTTTTTTACACCATTCTGTCAGTAGCACATCTATATCATTGTAAGCGCTGTTTCCATTCTTCTTTTTACACCATTCTGTCAGTAGCACATCTATATCATTGTAAGCGCTGTTTCCATTCTTCTTTTACACCATTCTGTCAGTAGCACATCTATATCATTGTAAGCTGTTTCCATTCTTCTTATACACCATTCTGTCAGTAGCACATCTATATCATTGTAAGCGCTGTTTCCATTCTTCTTTTTACACCATTCTGTCAGTAGCACATCTATATCATTGTAAGCGCTGTTTCCGTTCTTCTTTTTACACCATTCTGTCAGTAGCACATCTATATCATTGTAAGCGCTGTTTCCATTCTTATTTTTACACCATTCTGTCAGTAGCACATCTATATCATTGTAAGCGCTGTTTCCATTCTTCTTTTACACCATTCTGTCAGTAGCACATGTATATCATTGTAAGCGCTGTTTCTATTTTTCTTTTTACACCATTCTGTCAGTAGCACATCTATATCATTGTGGCGCTGTTTCCATTCTTCTTTTTACACCATTCTGTCAGTAGCACATCTATATCATTGTAAGCGCTGTTTCCATTCTTCTTTTTACACCATTCTGTCAGTAGCACATCTATATCATTGTAAGCGCTGTTTCCATTCTTCTTTTTACACCATTCTGTCAGTAGCACATCTATATCATTGTAAGCGCTGTTTCCATTCTTCTTTTTACACCATTCTGTCAGTAGCACATCTATATCATTGTAAGCGCTGTTTCCGTTCTTCTTTTTACACCATTCTGTCAGTAGCACATCTATATCATTGTAAGCGCTGTTTCCGTTCTTCTTTTTACACCATTCTGTCAGTAGCACATCTATATCATTGTAAGCGCTGTTTCCATTCTTCTTTTACACCATTCTGTCAGTAGCACATGTATATCATTGTAAGCGCTGTTTCCATTCTTCTTTTTACACCATTCTGTCAGTAGCACATCTATATCATTGTAAGCAGTTTCCATTCTTCTTTTTACACCATTCTGTCAGTTGCACATCTATATCATTGTAAGCTGTTTCCATTCTTCTTTTTACACCATTCTGTCAGTAGCACATCTATATCATTGTAAGCTGTTTCCATTCTTCTTTTTACACCATTCTGTCAGTAGCACATCTATATCATTGTAAGCTGTTTCCATTCTTCTTTTACACCATTCTGTCAGTAGCACATCTATATCATTGTAAGCTGTTTCCATTCTTCTTTTACACCATTCTGTCAGTAGCACATCTATATCATTGTAAGCGCTGTTTCCATTCTTCTTTTTACACCATTCTGTCAGTAGCACATCTATATCATTGTAAGCTGTTTCCATTCTTCTTTTTACACCATTCTGTCAGTAGCACATCTATATCATTGTAAGCGCTGTTTCCATTCTTCTTTTACACCATTCTGTCAGTAGCACATCTATATCATTGTAAGCTGTTTCCATTCTTCTTTTTACACCATTCTGTCAGTAGCACATCTATATCATTGTAAGCGCTGTTTCCATTCTTCTTTTACACCATTCTGTCAGTAGCACATCTATATCATTGTAAGCTGTTTCCATTCTTCTTTTTACACCATTCTGTCAGTAGCACATCTATATCATTGTAAGCTGTTTCCATTCTTCTTATACACCATTCTGTCAGTAGCACATCTATATCATTGTAAGCGCTGTTTCCATTCTTCTTTTTACACCATTCTGTCAGTAGCACGTCTATATCATTGTAAGCGCTGTTTCCATTCTTCTTTTTACACCATTCTGTCAGTAGCACATCTATATCATTGTAAGCGCTGTTTCCATTCTTCTTTTTACACCATTCTGTCAGTAGCACATCTATATCATTGTAAGCGCTGTTTCCATTCTTCTTTTTACACCATTCTGTCAGTAGCACATCTATATCATTGTAAGCGCTGTTTCCATTCTTCTTTTTACACCATTCTGTCAGTAGCACATCTATATCATTGTAAGCGCTGTTTCCATTCTTCTTTTTACACCATTCTGTCAGTAGCACATCTATATCATTGTAAGCGCTGTTTCCATTCTTATTTTTACACCATTCTGTCAGTAGCACATCTATATCATTGTAAGCGCTGTTTCCATTCTTCTTTTTACACCATTCTGTCAGTAGCACATCTATATCATTGTAAGCGCTGTTTCCATTCTTCTATGTACACTATTCTGTCAGTAGCTCATCTATATCATTGTAAGTGCTGTTTCCGTTCTTCTTTTTACACCATTCTGTCAGTAGCACATGTATATCATTGTAAGCCCTGTTTCCATTCTTTTTACACCATTCTGTCAGTAGCACATCTATATCATTGTAAGCGCTGTTTCCGTTCTTATTTTTACACCATTCTGTCAGTAGCACATCTATATCATTGTAAGCACTGTTTCCATTCTTCTTTTTACACCATTCTGTCAGTAGCACATCTATATCATTGTAAGCGCTGTTTCCATTCTTCTTTTTACACCATTCTGTCAGTAGCACATCTATATCATTGTAAGCTGTTTCCATTCTTCTTTTTACACCATTCTGTCAGTAGCACATCTATATCATTGTAAGCTGTTTCCATTCTTCTTTTTACACCATTCTGTCAGTAGCACATCTATATCATTGTAAGCTGTTTCCATTCTTCTTTTTACACCATTCTGTCAGTAGCACATCTATATCATTGTAAAGCTGTTTCCGTTCTTCTTTTACACCATTCTGTCAGTAGCACATCTATATCATTGTAAGCTGTTTCCATTCTTCTTTTACACCATTCTGTCAGTAGCACATCTATATCATTGTAAGCTGTTTCCATTCTTATTTTTACACCATTCTGTCAGTAGCACATCTATATCATTGTAAGCGCTGTTTGCATTTTTCTTTTTACACCATTCTGTCAGTAGCACATCTATATCATTGTAAGCGCTGTTTGCATTCTTCTTTTTACACCATTCTGTCAGTAGCACATCTATATCATTGTAAGCTGTTTCCATTCTTCTATGTACACTATTCTGTCAGTAGCTCATCTATATCATTGTAAGTGCTGTTTCCGTTCTTCTTTTTACACCATTCTGTCAGTAGCACATCTATATCATTGTAAGCGCTGTTTCCATTCTTCTTTTTACACCATTCTGTCAGTAGCACATCTATATCATTGTAAGCTGTTTCCATTCTTCTTTTACACCATTCTGTCAGTAGCACATCTATATCATTGTAAGCGCTGTTTCCATTCTTCTTTTTACACCATTCTGTCAGTAGCTCATCTATATCATTGTAAGCTGTTTCCATTCTTCTTTTTACACCATTCTGTCAGTAGCACATCTATATCATTGTAAGCTGTTTCCATTCTTCTTTTACACCATTCTGTCAGTAGCACATCTATATCATTGTAAGCGCTGTTTCCATTCTTCTTTTACACCATTCTGTCAGTAGCACATCTATATCATTGTAAGCTGTTTCCATTCTTCTTTTTACACCATTCTGTCAGTAGCACATCTATATCATTGTAAGCGCTGTTTCCATTCTTCTTTTTACACCATTCTGTCAGTAGCACATCTATATCATTGTAAGCGCTGTTTCCGTTCTTCTTTTACACCATTCTGTCAGTAGCACATCTATATCATTGTAAGCACTGTTTCCGTCCTTATTTTTACACCATTCTGTCAGTAGCACATCTATATCATTGTAAGCGCTGTTTCCATTCTTTTTACACCATTCTGTCAGTAGCACATCTATATCATTGTAAGCACTGTTTCTGTTCTTCTTTTTACACCATTCTGTCAGTAGCACATCTATATCATTATAAGCGCTGTTTCCATTCTTACTTTTACACCATTCTGTCAGTAGCACATCTATATCATTGTAAGCTGTTTCCATTCTTCTTTTTACACCATTCTGTCAGTAGCACATCTATATCATTGTAAGCTGTTTCCATTCTTCTTTTTACACCATTCTGTCAGTAGCACATCTATATCATTGTAAGCGCTGTTTCCATTCTTCTTTTTACACCATTCTGTCAGTAGCACATCTATATCATTGTAAGCGCTGTTTCCGTTCTTCTTTTTACACCATTCTGTCAGTAGCACATCTATATCATTGTAAGTGCTGTTTCCATTCTTCTTTTTACACCATTCTGTCAGTGGCAAATCTATATCATTGTAAGCGCTGTTTCTGTTCTTCGTTTTACACCATTCTGTCAGTAGCACATCTATATCATTGTAAGGACTGTTTCCGTTCTTCTTTTTACACCATTCTGTCAGTAGCACATCTATATCATTGTAAGCGCTGTTTCCATTCTTCTTTTACACCATTCTGTCAGTAGCACATCTATATCATTGTAAAGCTGTTTCCATTCTTCTTTTTACACCATTCTGTCAGTAGCACATCTATATCATTGTAAGCTGTTTCCGTTCTTCTTTTTACACCATTCTGTCAGTAGCACATCTATATCATTGTAAGCGCTGTTTCTGTTCTTCGTTTTACACCATTCTGTCAGTAGCACATCTATATCATTCTAAGCGCTGTTTCCATTCTTCTTTTTACACCATTCTGTCAGTAGCACATCTATATCATTGTAAGCGCTGTTTCCATTCTTCTTTTTACACCATTCTGTCAGTAGCACATCTATATCATTGTAAGCTCTGTTTCCATTCTTCTTTTTACACCATTCTGTCAGTAGCACATCTATATCATTGTAAGCGCTGTTTCCGTTCTTCTTTTTACACCATTCTGTCAGTAGCACATCTATATCATTGTAAGCGCTGTTTCCATTCTTCTTTTTACACCATTCTGTCAGTAGCACATCTATATCATTATAAGCGCTGTTTCCATTCTTACTTTTACACCATTCTGTCAGTAGCACATCTATATCATTGTAAGCGCTGTTTCCATTCTTATTTTTACACCATTCTGTCAGTAGCACATCTATATCATTGTAAGCGCTGTTTCCATTCTTCTTTTTACACCATTCTGTCAGTAGCACATCTATATCATTGTAAGCGCTGTTTCCATTCTTCTTTTACACCATTCTGTCAGTAGCACATCTATATCATTGTAAGCGCTGTTTCCATTCTTCTTTTTACACCATTCTGTCAGTAGCACATGTATATCATTGTAAGCGCTGTTTCCATTCTTCTTTTACACCATTCTGTCAGTAGCACATCTATATCATTGTAAGCGCTGTTTCCATTCTTCTTTTACACCATTCTGTCAGTAGCACATCTATATCATTGTAAGCTGTTTCCATTCTTCTTTTTACACCATTCTGTCAGTAGCACATCTATATCATTGTAAGCTGTTTCCATTCTTCTTTTACACCATTCTGTCAGTAGCACATCTATATCATTGTAAGCTGTTTCCATTCTTCTTTTTACACCATTCTGTCAGTAGCACATCTATATCATTGTAAGCTGTTTCCATTCTTCTTTTACACCATTCTGTCAGTAGCACATCTATATCATTGTAAGCGCTGTTTCCATTCTTTTTTACACCATTCTGTCAGTAGCACATCTATATCATTGTAAGCTGTTTCCATTCTTCTTTTTACACCATTCTGTCAGTAGCACATCTATATCATTGTAAGCTGTTTCCATTCTTCTTTTACACCATTCTGTCAGTAGCACATCTATATCATTGTAACTGTTTGCTCTTCTTTTTACACCATTCTGTCAGTAGCACATCTATATCATTGTAAGCTGTTTCCATTCTTTTTACACCATTCTGCCAGTAGCACATCTGTATCATTGTAAGTGCCGGTTTCATTCCTGTTTTTACACCATTCTGTCAGTAGCGCATCTATATCATTGTAAGCGCTGTTTCCATTCTTATTTTTACACCATTCTGTCAGTAGCACATCTATATCATTCTAAGTGCTGTTTCCATTCTTATTTTTACACCATTCTGTCAGTAGCACATCTATATCATTGTAAGCGCTGTTTCCATTCTTCTTTTTACACCATTCTGTCAGTAGCTCATCTATATCATTGTAAGTGCTGTTTCCATTCTTCTTTTTACACCATTCTGTCAGTAGCACATCTATATCATTGTAAGCGCTGTTTCCGTTCTTCTTTTTACACCATTCTGTCAGTAGCACATGTATATCATTGTAAGCCCTGTTTCCATTCTTATTTTTACACCATTCTGTCAGTAGCACATCTATATCATTGTAAGCGCTGTTTCCATTCTTCTTTTTACACCATTCTGTCAGTAGCACATCTATATCATTGTAAGCGCTGTTTCCGTTCTTCTTTTTACACCATTCTGTCAGTAGCACATCTATATCATTGTAAGCACTGTTTCCGTTCTTCTTTTTACACCATTCTGTCAGTAGCACATCTATATCATTGTAAGCGCTGTTTCCGTTCTTCTTTTTACACCATTCTGTCAGTAGCACATCTATATCATTGTAAGCACTGTTTCCGTTCTTCTTTTTACACCATTCTGTCAGTAGCACATCTATATCATTGTAAGCGCTGTTTCCGTTCTTATTTTTACACCATTCTGTCAGTAGCACATCTATATCATTGTAAGCGCTGTTTCCGTTCTTCTTTTTACACCATTCTGTCAGTAGCACATCTGTATCATTGTAAGCGCTGTTTCCATTCTTATTTATACACCATTCTGTCAGTAGCACATCTATATCATTGTAAGCGCTGTTTCCATTCTTCTTTTTACACCATTCTGTCAGTAGCACATCTATATCATTGTAAGCGCTGTTTCCATTCTTCTTTTTACACCATTCTGTCAGTAGCACATCTATATCATTGTAAGCGCTGTTTCTGTTCTTCGTTTTACACCATTCTGTCAGTAGCACATCTATATCATTCTAAGCTGTTTCCATTCTTCTTTTTACACCATTCTGTCAGTAGCACATCTATATCATTGTAAGCTGTTTCTATTTTTCTTTTTACACCATTCTGTCAGTAGCACATCTATATCATTGTAAGCACTGTTTCCATTCTTCTTTTACACCATTCTGTCAGTAGCACATCTATATCATTGTAAGCTGTTTCCATTCTTCTTTTACACCATTCTGTCAGTAGCACATCTATATCATTGTAACCGCTGTTTCCATTCTTATTTTTACACCATTCTGTCAGTAGCACATCTATATCATTGTAAGCGCTGTTTCCATTCTTCTTTTTACACCATTCTGTCAGTAGCACATCTATATCATTGTAAGTGCTGTTTCCATTCTTCTATGTACACCATTCTGTCAGTAGCACATGTATATCATTGTAAGTGCTGTTTCCGTTCTTCTTTTTACACCATTCTGTAAGTAGCACATCTATATCATTGTAAGCGCTGTTTCCATTCTTCTTTTTACACCATTCTGTCAGTAGCTCATCTATATCATTGTAAGTGCTGTTTCCGTTCTTCTTTTTACACCATTCTGTCAGTAGCACATCTATATCATTGTAAGCGCTGTTTCCGTTCTTCTTTTTACACCATTCTGTCAGTAGCACATCTATATCATTGTAAGCACTGTTTCCGTTCTTCTTTTTACACCATTCTGTCAGTAGCACATCTATATCATTGTAAGCGCTGTTTCCATTCTTATTTTACACCATTCTGTCAGTAGCACATCTATATCATTGTAAGCTGTTTCCATTCTTCTTTTACACCATTCTGTCAGTAGCACATCTATATCATTGTAAGCTGTTTCATTCTTCTTTTACACCATTCTGTCAGTAGCACATCTATATCATTGTAAGCGCTGTTTCCGTTCTTTTTTTTACACCATTCTGTCAGTAGCACATCAATATCATTGTAAGCACTGTTTCCGTTCTTCTTTTTACACCATTCTGTCAGTAGCACATCTATATCATTGTAAGCGCTGTTTCCGTTCTTTTTACACCATTCTGTCAGTAGCACATCTGTTTCCATTCTTATTTATACACCATTCTGTCAGTAGCACATCTATATCATTGTAAGCGCTGTTTCCATTCTTCTTTTTACACCATTCTGTCAGTAGCACATCTATATCATTGTAAGCGCTGTTTCCATTCTTCTTTTTACACCATTCTGTCAGTAGCACATCTATATCATTGTAAGCGCTGTTTCCATTCTTCTTTTTTACACCATTCTGTCAGTAGCACATCTATATCATTCTAAGTGCTGTTTCCATTCTTATTTTTACACCATTCTGTCAGTAGCACATCTATATCATTGTAAGCGCTGTTTCCATTCTTCTTTTTACACCATTCTGTCAGTAGCACATCTATATCATTGTAAGCGCTGTTTCCGTTCTTCTTTTTACACCATTCTGTCAGTAGCACATCTATATCATTGTAAGCGCTGTTTCCATTCTTCTTTTTACACCATTCTGTCAGTAGCACATCTATATCATTGTAAGCACTGTTTCCATTCTTCTTTTTACACCATTCTGTCAGTAGCACATCTATATCATTGTAAGCGCTGTTTCCATTCTTCTTTTTACACCATTCTGTCAGTAGCACATCTATATCATTGTAAGCGCTGTTTCCGTTCTTCTTTTTACACCATTCTGTCAGTAGCACATCTATATCATTGTAAGCGCTGTTTCCATTCTTCTTTTTACACCATTCTGTCAGTAGCACATCTATATCATTGTAAGCGCTGTTTCCGTTCTTCTTTTTACACCATTCTGTCAGTAGCACATCTATATCATTGTAAGCGCTGTTTCCATTCTTCTTTTTACACCATTCTGTCAGTAGCACATCTATATCATTGTAAGCGCTGTTTCCATTCTTCTTTTTACACCATTCTGTCAGTAGCACATCTATATCATTGTAAGCGCTGTTTCCATTCTTCTTTTTACACCATTCTGTCAGTAGCACATCTATATCATTGTAAGCGCTGTTTCCATTCTTCTTTTTACACCATTCTATCAGTAGCACATCTATATCATTGTAAGCGCTGTTTGCATTCTTATTTTTACACCATTCTGTCAGTAGCACATCTATATCATTGTAAGCGCTGTTTCCATTCTTCTTTTTTACACCATTCTGTCAGTAGCACATCTATATCATTCTAAGTGCTGTTTCCATTCTTATTTTTACACCATTCTGTCAGTAGCACATCTATATCATTGTAAGTGCTGTTTCCATTCTTATTTTTACACCATTCTGTCAGTAGCACATCTATATCATTGTAAGCGCTGTTTCCATTCTTCTTTTTACACCATTCTGTCAGTAGCTCATCTATATCATTGTAAGTGCTGTTTCCGTTCTTCTTTTTACACCATTCTGTCAGTAGCACATCTATATCATTGTAAGCGCTGTTTCCATTCTTCTTTTTACACCATTCTGTCAGTAGCACATCTATATCATTGTAAGCGCTGTTTCCATTCTTCTTTTTACACCATTCTGTCAGTAGCACATCTATATCATTGTAAGCGCTGTTTCCATTCTTATTTTTACACCATTCTGTCAGTAGCACATCTATATCATTGTAAGCGCTGTTTCCGTTCTTTTTACACCATTCTGTCAGTAGCACATCTATATCATTGTAAGCGCTGTTTCCATTCTTATTTTTACACCATTCTGTCAGTAGCACATCTATATCATTGTAAGCGCTGTTTCCGTTCTTCTTTTTACACCATTCTGTCAGTAGCACATCTATATCATTGTAAGCGCTGTTTCCATTCTTCTTTTACACCATTCTGTCAGTAGCACATCTATATCATTGTAAGCGCTGTTTCCATTCTTCTTTTTACACCATTCTGTCAGTAGCACATCTATATCATTGTAAGCGCTGTTTCCATTCTTCTTTTTACACCATTCTGTCAGTAGCACATCTATATCATTGTAAGCGCTGTTTCATTTCTTCTTTTTACACCATTCTGTCAGTAGCACATCTATATCATTGTAAGCGCTGTTTCCATTCTTCTTTTTACACCATTCTGTCAGTAGCACATCTATATCATTGTAAGCGCTGTTTCCATTCTTCTTTTTACACCATTCTGTCAGTAGCACATCTATATCATTGTAAGCGCTGTTTCCGTTCTTCTTTTTACACCATTCTGTCAGTAGCACATCTATATCATTGTAAGCGCTGTTTCCATTCTTCTTTTTACACCATTCTGTCAGTAGCACATCTATATCATTGTAAGCGCTGTTTCATTTCTTTTTACACCATTCTGTCAGTAGCACATCTATATCATTGTAAGCACTGTTTCCATTCTTCTTTTTACACCATTCTGTCAGTAGCACATCTATATCATTGTAAGCGCTGTTTCATTTCTTCTTTTTACACCATTCTGTCAGTAGCACATCTATATCATTGTAAGCGCTGTTTCCATTCTTCTTTTTACACCATTCTGTCAGTAGCACATCTATATCATTGTAAGCGCTGTTTCCATTCTTCTTTTTACACCATTCTGTCAGTAGCACATCTATATCATTGTAAGCACTGTTTCCGTTCTTCTTTTTACACCATTCTGTCAGTAGCACATCTATATCATTGTAAGCGCTGTTTGCATTCTTCTTTTTACACCATTCTGTCAGTAGCACATCTATATCATTGTAAGTGCTGTTTCCATTCTTATTTTTACACCATTCTGTCAGTAGCACATCTATATCATTGTAAGCGCTGTTTCCATTCTTATTTTTGCACCATTCTGTCAGTAGCACATCTATATCATTGTAAGCACTGTTTCCATTCTTCTTTTTATACCATTCTGTCAGTAGCACATCTATATCATTCTAAGTGCTGTTTCCGTACTTCTTTTTACACCATTCTGTCAGTAGCACATCTATATCATTGTAAGCGCTGTTTCCGTTCTTCTTTTTACACCATTCTGTCAGTAGCACATCTATATCATTCTAAGTGCTGTTTCCATTCTTCTTTTTACACCATTCTGTCAGTAGCACATCTATATCATTTTAAGCGCTGTTTCCGTTCTTCTTTTTACACCATTCTGTCAGTAGCACATCTATATCATTGTAAGCGCTGTTTCCGTTCTTCTTTTTACACCATTCTATCAGTAGCACATCTATATCATTGTAAGCGCTGTTTCCATTCTTCTTTTTACACCATTCTGTCAGTAGCACATCTATATCATTGTGAGCGCTGTTTCCATTCTTATTTTTACACCATTCTGTCAGTAGCACATCTATATCATTGTAAGCACTGTTTCCGTTCTTCTTTTTACACCATTCTGTCAGTAGCACATCTATATCATTGTAAGTGCTGTTTCCGTTCTTCTTTTTACACTATTCTGTCAGTAGCACATGTATATCATTGTAAGCACTGTTTCCGTTCTTCTTTTTACACCATTCTGTCAGTAGCACATCTATATCATTGTAACCGCTGTTTCCATTCTTATTTTTACACCATTCTGTCAGTAGCACATCTATATCATTGTAAGCGCTGTTTCCATTCTTATTTTTACACCATTCTGTCAGTAGCACATGTATATCATTGTAAGCGCTGTTTCCATTCTTATTTTTACACCATTCTGTCAGTAGCACATCTATATCATTGTAACCGCTGTTTCCATTCTTATTTTTACACCATTCTGTCAGTAGCACATCTATATCATTGTAAGCGCTGTTTCCATTCTTAATTTTACACCATTCTGTCAGTAGCACATCTGTATCATTGTAAGCACTGTTTCCGTTCTTCTTTTTACACCATTCTGTCAGTAGCACATCTATATCATTGTAAGCGCTGTTTCCGTTCTTCTTTTTACACCATTCTGTCAGTAGCACATCTATATCATTGTAAGCGCTGTTTCCATTCTTATTTTTACACCATTCTGTCAGTAGCACATCTATATCATTGTAAGCGCTGTTTCTGTTCTTCTTTTTACACCATTCTGTCAGTAGCACATCTATATCATTGTAAGCGCTGTTTCCATTCTTCTTTTTACACCATTCTATCAGCAGCACATCTATATCATTCTAAGTGCTGTTTCCATTCTTATTTTTACACCATTCTGTCAGTAGCACATCTATATCATTGTAAGCGCTGGTTGCATTTAATGATAATGCTCCTAAGTCATCCCCTTCTTTTTTTGCATCTTATTTCCAGTCTTTACTTTCATTTTTATTTTCTGTACCCTCCCTCCAACTATGTTATCATAATTTTCCCATTTTTCTTCTATTTCAAATTCTCCCTCTTCCCATTCTTCACTCCTTATTGCATATCTGTTTTGTCTTGGACTGTAATATTTTCTCTTTAAGCGTTTCCTATCTCACTTCCATCATCCTTCTCCATATTCCTTACATTTTCTTCAGTTTCTCCCCATAATACTTTCTCTAGCAATACCTCCAGTTATATTATCATCAGATTGTCCTTCATCTAAAACATTCTCTTACTTTTCTTCTTCTAACCTATCCTTTTCTAATATACGTCAGTCTACCAAAAGTGTCTAAATTCGTTTATTTTGTATGGTTAAATCTACAATCTTTTTGTAGTGTGTCCCTTTTCCCCACACTGATCACATTTCCTTCTGTTATAGTCTTGGCACAAAGTATTTCTTATAACCACAAAAACATGCTTTAGGTTGGCCTCAGTACTTCACTGTTCACTGTTTCTCATTCACATTTGAAATATGCTGCATTTTTCCCTTATGCATATCCAGAGTAATCCATTCCTCTTCCTATCCAAACATTTTTCATCATACATTTTTTTAACCTCATAAACTATTACATAAAGACAGACAAAAACTTCTTTAACTCAAGTTCCTCTATGGCTGACATTCTGAATTGCACATATATTTTCTTCCTTAACTATCCAGAGTTTTTAAAAAAATCATGAGCTCTTTTTCTTTACTTCATTCACATAGTTTTAATCTAAAATAAAAATGTCAAAAGTAACCTTGCAAAACTCTTCTTCTAGCAAGTGTGTTAATGCTCGTACATCTTGCACTTTAAACCTCAGAGGTAAACTAATAATGTTCATAACTTCATAGCTGTTAAAATGTCGCTGTTCTTAGTTCTGACTCTTACCACCAGTCTTTTCTTCTGGTTTTATTTTCCTTGCATCAGTCCTTGTATTCTTTCAGCTTTGGTCAGGACATTTTTTTTGTTTGTTTACCATTTATACACATGAAAGTGTTTTCTTAGCGGTCACAGCAACATCCTTTTGCAAAGGTGGGCTTTAAAAATCAGCTTCTCCACTGGCCAAGCTTACCCCAAAAGTTGCTGTCAGCATGTTCTGGTAATTTTAACCCCTTTTCCAGATTCATCTGACAGCACCTTCTTTGTTAACTCTCCTAACAAACGAATCACCTTACTTCTTTATCAGTGTTCAGCTCACCTGTATTTATCATCTCCATCAACACAGAACTCTAACAACAAGCTCCTCTTTTACATAATCGATTTGTAATCAGTATTCTGCATCACTCCAGTCTCACTCTGATGTCTCCTTTTCTCCTTCATCTTGCGAAAACTTTGACCTTGGCAGCAGCCCTCTGTCACCATGGCCAAAAAGAGTAGGTGAAGCTCCCCAGTGCCTTGGTCAAATTTTTCCAAGTTAGGACGAATACTACCTCGTATTTTTCCTGAAAAGAGGCCACTGGTCTAGTGAGACCAACCTGGTCAACAGAATGTAAATAATAAAATAAAACAAAATCTCAAAAAATTCTTACGCAACACTGTATGCAGAATTTACCTCCTCCTAATTTCTGACTGCTGAAGCAATAAATAATGTTGTATTTATGAGAAAACTCTGTTAAGGCTATGCTCAATGATATTGATTTTTTCAAAATATAAGTCAACGGGATTCAGCAAGGCTTACCATGATGCAGAAGCCTGACCTCTGGTTATTTCTACATTGCGGTAAGTTTGAGTGATTCAAAGATCAGTTTCTCACTACTGTTTTACACCAGAACTGGCCATATCTCATGTGGTCTTTTTGGTTAAGCCACATGCAAATACAGTAAGTCAGGGGAGCAGCTATTGCAAATTAGTCACATTCTCTCCCCTGAAAATAGGTCTGGCATGGAAAATAATGTAGAACACCAATTCAAAGAATTATTCTATTTCATTTTTTTTTTTCACAAGGAGAAAAAAGTGAATGCCATCAAAAAGATGGCATTAACCCATTCACCCCTGTGGATGGGCTCACGGCTGGTAGCATGAGTACTGGTATGTATTGCTGAGCCGCCCCTTTGTGTGTCTGTGCGTTGTTGCATGTCTGCAGGTTCATAGGGGCATGAATGTGTCTACATGGATGTGTGTGTGCACAAGCATATGTCTGGATGGTTGCTCTGCAGGAGATAAACAGAGGAGCTGCCCTTGTGTGTGTGTATATGTGCACGTGTGTGTGCTTCTGTGCATGTGAACATGCCTATAAGAGTTTGTTTACAGCTGTGCAGATGTGCATGTGTGTGTCTGTACATGCTGGTGGGTGCCTATGCTATAGTGATGCAAGGGCTGGTAGGGAAACACTAACACAGTCAGGTCTGACAGCACAGTGCTCCATTCAAAGACATGGTAATGAGATGCTAATGAAGTGTTCCTCAGTGTAACTTTACCTTGTCCTTGAACTGAAGATTCTTACTATAATGCTAATTAAGCAATCTGTGTTAGACAATTAGCACTGGATACAAGAGTCCTTCTGAACTCCAGGGTTTATTTATATCTGTTGTACATATGTTAGAAAACTGGCTATGTATGGCTAGCAGTTTGCATTTATAATATCTAAAACAGCTTCTGTCATTATTTCAATAAGTGTTTGGACAATGAGTTCCTAATTTGTTATATGTCGGTGTATCACACTTGTTATTTAATGATTTAGCTGCTTCCTTGTATCATTACCACTGTCTGAATTTGTATAAAGAATTCTACTTATTCTGTCATTTCAGGATATTATCAATGTTGCCAGCAAAAAAATGTAATTTTTAGCCACCTGAAGATGCACATTTAACTATTTCAACCAAATCAATGGAGTCCAAGTGGAATCACTCTTTAAATAAAAGAGATTGTGTGCAAACACATATACCGTAAGAGTATATTGTGTGCAAATACATATACCATAGGGAGTACATCTCTGAGGAATGCCATTTTGTTTGGCACATCATAACATTTGGGTTACATGACATGTACTTTATCTTTCTCTCCATCACTTTCATGAGTAGTACTGTCCTGCATCAATATTTCACAGAAGCATTTTGTGTTCACTAAGCACTCAGATATAAGCAGTGCTAGCAGGACATTACTCTGTTCCATATGCGCCTTAACCCCCATACAGAATTGAGGGTGAAGGGAAACTATCATAAAAATACAATATTCTATAATTATACTAGAACGATAAATAACTGCAAAACAGATTGAAAAATAGTCAAGAAATTAGTATGCACAGTTACTCAGATGGGAGATTAACAATAGATCTTTGAGAATTAGTAAAGCTAATCATCCTTACATGTAACTGTACTACTTAGAGAAAGTCACTGTAATAGTAAGTCATAACATGACCGGAATCCCAAGCAGTAGTGTGATATTCGAAGGAGGTGCACACTTAAAGGATTCTTCATGACATAACCACAGCAGTCCTGGACTGTGCACCTGATGTGTAATGTTTAGTGAATGTGCAGTCTGCAGGGCATGTGGCATGCTTTGTGACACAGCCACAGCAGTCCTGGACTGTGCACCTGATGTGTAATGTTTAGTGAATGTGTGGTCTGCAGGGCATGTGGCATGCTTCATGACACAGCCACAGCAGTCCTGGACTGTGCATCTGATGTGTAATGTTTAGTGAATGTGTGGTCTGCAGGGCATGTGACATGCTTCGTGACACAGCCGCAGCAGTCCTGGACTGTGCATCTGATGTGTAATGTTTAGTGAATGTGTGGTCTACAGGGCATGTGGCATGCTTTGTGACACAGCCACAGCAGTCCTGGACTGTGCATCTGATGTGTAATGTTTAGTGAATGTGTGGTCTGCAGGGCATGTGGCATGCTTCGTGACACAGCCACAGCAGTCCTGGACTGTGCATCTGATGTGTAATGTTTAGTGAATGTGTGGTCTGCAGGGCATGTGGCAGCTTCTACAATATAACAAAAATAAATATTTCTAAAATCGACTGCTGTGTTGCTGTGGCCAGAGTAGTGGAACATACTGTTACTGCACATTACAAAGGTTTGTTATATTCCTCATAAGGCGAAGCAGCATGCCTACCATTTTAATAAGATCTGTTCAGTAACGACGTCCAGCTGCTTCATCAATATCATCAGCAATCCCTTTTTCCCATTTTCTACATGGAGTCAGAGTTGTCTCAGCTGTCACCATCTCTCTATATTCAGTGCCACTTTGCTACCTTCTTTTACACTCATGCCTGAATGTCGCAAGTCTTCTCTCCCACAATCCATCCATCTCTTTGCTGCATGGCCTCATTTCTTCTTGCCTTTTCCTGTCTGTCCCAAATCCTCATCTCCAGACTGTCTTCAGCTTTTCTGCATGTGTCTAAACTACTGTAACCTGTTCTTTTTGACGTATGTCCTCATTTCTTTGTCTGTCCCACAGTCTGCATTCTATCACCTTTCTCAGCCACTTCATCTCCATCCCTACTAGCTTTCCAAGTTACTCAGCCTTCACTGCCCAGGTTTTTGTACCATACAATAGTACTGGTTGCACCGCCACTTTATACACTTTACTTTTCAGCTTCTTTAGCATTCTTCTGTCATACACTACCCCGACACTCTATGCCAGTTGGCTGCAGCCCCTCTGATTTTAGCTTTGACCATCTCATTCAGATTTCCCTTCTCCTCAACAACCTCTCCCAGATACTTAAAGCTGTTAACCTGTTTTATTTTCTGTTCTAACGCAACTCTCAGCTTCTCCTGATTTCTCCCATTTGCTCTCATTACAATTGTCTTAGCCATGCTCAGTTGTATCCCATGTGTCTTCAGTTTTGCATTCCATTCCCCATCCTTTGCTGAAGTTCTTGCTCAGCCTGCCTGTAATCCCACATCATCTTAGTACAGAAACTTTGTTGATCTGTTCCTCCAACCTGCTTGCTAATGTAGTCCATCACCAGTGTGAACAGCAGTGGCCTCAGAGCTGAACCCTGATGCACCTCTACTCCCACTGGAAACCCCTCTGTGAGACTGAATACTGTTTGCATTTGAGTCATTGGGTCCTTGCACATCTCCTGCACTAATTCTACCGATGTTTGTGGGACTTTGAACCACTGCAGGACTGCCCAAATCAGCTTTCTTGGGATCTTGTCATATACTTTCTCCAAGTCTAGAAATGCCAAGTTACTCTTTCTTATGTACACAAGCACAAAGTATCTCTGAATCTGCTGCAAAAGTGTTAAGACAGACTCACTGCCAAAGAAACTTTTTAGCTGAATTTCACTCAAGTTGTAAAAACAAAATGACATACACCTTCAGTTAAAACCAGCGTAAGGCAGTATCCAAGAATCACATGAAACTGCTGAAATATCATTAGAACTGTAGACATATGTTTTCATGTATGTCTGCATCAGTGTTTCGTGCCGTAGTGTTGAAAGTACTGGAAGAGCTCCCACACCCTCATGCCTTATACTGCTTTAGTTGAAGCTAACTTAACACTTTATCATATTTTACTTGAAAACAATTTCTCTGGGGAAAAGAAATAAAGCCTATAACAATAAAATTAAATCCTGTGACTTACCTGAGGTAGTGCGAGTTTAAATACCTTGTCTTTGTATCTTTAAACATTCTATCTCATTGATTGTTTATTTATTTATTTATTGACATATGTTAACCGGGTTTGTCCAACTGGGCTTGTGGCCCATTTTCAGTGGAGACCCGAGGAGAAAAGCTCCAGTAGTACATTTTAAACAAGTACAATTTTAAACAATACTGATATAATAGCAGTTATACCAAAAAGATTCACATATGTTGGGTTACATGCATAAAGTTGAAGTTGCATTAAGTAACAATTTTACATTGATATAGTTCAATAGGTTAACAATAAAAAATTTTTGTTTGTATAAAATTATGCAAGTGCATAGTAGACACATTGGAGAGAGAGGTGTAATGAGGTACTAAGTATGGTCCTTTTGAGGGGACATAAAGGGAAGGAAGACTAGGTTAGGGTCATGGCAAGGGCAGATTCTGGAATTGGGAAAATAAGCTTTTCGTTCATTTTTAAAGTGTGAGGTGTGGGAGATTGAACGTAAGTCAAGGGGAAGTTTGTTCCAAGCGTGGGCAAGGGAGTGTTTGTAGAGTAGTTTGCCTACTGACCTTTTTGGGTGGTAGATATCAAGTAATTGTTGGTTAGAAGTATGGAGGGTCCGGGATGGGATGTAGATGGAGACTAAGGAAGATAGAGTTGGGCAGAAGGAGAGTTTATAAAGAATAGAGTGTAGCATATGAAATTGATAAGATAGCAGAAATTGGGGAAGTTCAAGCCATTGAAGAGAGTTTAAAGAAATGCAGTGGTGTGAGTTGTATGGGGAGTTAGTAATGAATCTGGCTATTTTATGGTAAGTCTGCTGGAGTTTGTTTAGAGTGGAGGCCTGTATATTGTTAAGAACTGGGGCGGTGTATAAGAGGGAGGTGAGGAGGAGTGCCTGGCCCAGGGTAAGTCTAGATTCAGGGGTTAGGAATTTTTTGTTCCGATATAGCAGACCTAGTTTCTGATTTGTTTTTTTCATACATTGGAGTATGTGTAGGTTGAACTTTAGTTTGTCATTGATAATGACCCCTAGGAGTTTTGTGTGGGTGTCAGGTTGGATATTTGTATTGTTAGAAGATGTAATAAAAAAGGAGGTTTTGTGATGCGAAAGAGAACGGGGAAGGAAAAGTAGGAGTTTGGTCTTTTTGGGATTTAGGATCAATAAGTTGTGAGAGAGCCATTGTTCAGTGGATAGTAGGGCCTGTTGGGTCAGGGAGTGTAGTTCAGGAATGTTATTTGAGATGGATATAAGTGTGGAGTCGCCGGCATACTGAATAAGGGAGGATTCTTTACATGAGGTGTAAAGATCATTGGTGAAGATGTTAAACAAAAGGGGTCCCAAGATGGAGCCTTGGGGAACAACAGTGGAGATGGGAAGGAAAGGTGAGGAGGATGAGAGCCGTTTGACAGATTGTTCCCTGCCAGATAGGTAACTATTAAACCAGGCAACTGCGGAGGGGGATAGGTGGAGATATGCGAGTTTGGATAGTAGTAGAGGATGAGAGACAGTATTGAAGGCTTTGGAGAGATCTAGGAAGAGACAGGAAATTAGTTTATTGTTATCTAGGGCCTCTGCAATGATATGAGTGAAGGAGAGGAGGGCAGTGGTGGTGCTGTGGTAAGGACGAAATCCATGTTGGGTAGGGGTAAGTAAGTGGTGTGTGAGGAGGTGATTGAGAAGCTGTGAGTGAATACAATTTTCTAATGTCTTGGAGAGGGGGGACAGAATGGCAATGGGTTGGTAGTTTGAGGGGTCACTGGAGTTTCCATCTTTATGAAGAGGGATAGTGAAGAAAGATTTCCAAAGGGTGGGGACAGCTGATTCCAGAATAGATTGATTAATTAGTATAGCTATAGGATAGGCAAGTGAGTCAGCAGCAAGTTTGAGGAATGTAGGAGATAGATTGTCAGTGGAAGGAGAGCAAGGTTTTAGCTCGAGTAGTAGAGATTTGATGTAAGGATAGGGAACTGGCTCAAAAGAAAACAAAGTTGTGTTAGTGGGACTTGGAGAGGTGGGTGTCGAAGTAGAGTTTGGCTTAGAGGTTACCAGATTTTGAATGGAAGAGATAAAGTGTTTATTCAGGAGGATAGCTGTTTCCTGAGAGGAAAGAGTTAGGGTATGGGGAGGGATTAGAGGGCTTTCCAGAATAGAGGATGTTGTTGAGAGGTGACCAAAATTTTCGAGGATTGGATTTGTTATTAAGCTGAGCAGAGCTACAGTATAACTTTTTGTCATTAGCTGTATGTTTTTTTTTGCAAGTTTCCTCAGTTGCATGTATTTTTGAAGAAAAGGTGGTTGTTTAGTTTTAGTCCAGGTTTTCCAAGCATGATCTCTTTGTTTCATAAGGGACCTAATCTCTTTGGAGAGCCAGGGAGCATGGTTTGATTTTACTCTGATCTTCCTAGAGTATTCATGAAGATGCTATTGAAAGTGCTTACAGCATCGTTTAGGGGGAGGTGTTTTAGAATGGACCAATCTATGTTGTGGAGAATGGAGTTAAATTGGGATGAATTGAAAGTCGATAGTTTTCGACAGTCTTTGATAAGGTTGGGTTTAATAATATGGGAGTAGTGTCTTAAGATGGTGGTAGGGAGATGATCACTGAGGGAGTCAGGTAAGGTGGTGGGATTGTGGTATTGGTGGGAGAAATTAGTAAGGATCCAGTCTATGATGGAGCTGGAAGTGGAATTTTTATGGAAGCGAGTGGGAGATGTTATAAGTTGGTGGAAGCCGTTTAGGTGGATACTGAGTTGGGGGGAGTCTGTTGTGAGTTTGGACCAATCAATGTTGACATCACCAAGGATAAGTGTCTCGTATGGTATGTTGTGAGAGAACCAGGATAGGATGTTTTCAAGAATGGGCAGATTGTTACCAGGAGGAAGGTAGATAGAGGCAATTGTAAGTTTTTTTGTGGGGATTCAGATGGCAGTTAAGGATGATGATTTCAGCTGGGAGGAAGTCAGGAATTGGGGAAGGGTATGGTGAGAGGTTAAGGTTGTTTGAGTAGAGGATGGCCACGCCACCACCTTTTTTTACAGGTCTATCAGATCGGAAGATATTATAACCTGATGGGAGTATTTCACGATTTGAGATTTGTGGCTTGAGCCAGGTTGCAGACAGGGAGAGGATGTGAGGGGTATTGAGAGCTATCCATGAGTGCTTAGTGACTTTATTTGCTAGACTCTGAATATTCAATGAGTAAATAGTTAAGTGTTTTGATTGAAAACCATCTGTGGGGGAGTAACTGAATTACCTGATCAGCTGAACCTACTCCATTCACCCTTACTCTGCTCTGTTTCAGTCTGCTCCCCTACCGTACCCCCAATTTCCACCTACCTCCACATCATCTACATGTATCCTAAGCTAATCTCCACCCATCACAATGCCACCACTCACTAAACAACCTACAGTCTATACTTTTGCCCCTCCTTCACACACCTGCTAACCACCTCCTACCTTTCTTCTTTCTATCAGCCGGATTGCATCTACATTGCTACATTGTAACTAAACAACCTCTCCAACTTCACCCAACCATACTCCATCTAGCCCTGTATCACTAATGCAGATAGTTTATACTTCACTAACTGAACACACATTATTTCCACCAGCATGCTACTCAATGTATTACAATTCACTCCCCTTCTAGCACATACAACCAATTACCATTATCAAAACCAATCTTATGCCCAGTGCTCAGTCTATTGCTCTCAATGGCAATTATACCCCTATTTCATTCCATGTAGGCCACAACCCTTAAAAATTATGTCAAATCCATATTTTCTAAAAATACATAAAAGTAACAAAGCCAACCCTCAAACTATCCAAAAGAACAATTTTAAAACCAAGTGGCATTTTATATTCCAGGTATCCCTGCCCATGCTGCTGACAATTATCCCAATACAGGTGCAACATCTATGACCTCTCCCATTATGGCACACCAAACCATTAGCAGTAAAAAAAATCTCACTCCTGCAACTTGGGTAACACAAGTCTAAAATTTATAAGCATTACCATTAGCAGCATCTAAAATAAAGAAACTTACCTGCATGCTGTTATACAACACAGAAACATGGCTAAACCCAAAATAAAAGGTAGTGAAATCCTTCCACTAGAATGCAGTTATCCTTCAAGCAGACCGTACATCTAAAAAAGCAGGCGATGTCGCCATTATATACTCAAAACTCCTGCATGTATCACTTTATCAGAAAAAGCATCCCTCATTCAGTAATGCAAAGATTTTTATCGCCTTAGTCAAGCTAAACTTTTTATAAGAGCATATGTGTTGTAGACTTGTATATTACTCCTGGCAATACTATCAGCACAGCAGAGGACATGCTGTTCTGGGCGTCTACCATACAGAGTAATAACCCAAATCAGTAAACAAGAGCAAATGTTTATTAACTCAGTAAGGGCTTTCAACTTCAAAATAACACTTTCTCAGACTCAGCAAGCAATTCAATATGTGCACATAAATACTTTGAATTACAAATCACATGACCTAACACCAGTAAGTCACATGATCAGCAGTCCATGTCAGTTATCATTTTTTTTTTAAGTTTATCATGATTGGACTGTGCTTTGGGAAGGCTTTTTGTCTTTTCTATCAAGTTACCACAAGAAACTATCATCCTTGGGACCTTAACATCAACTATGGGTACAAATTGTACCTGATACACCTACTATTACTATTAGTCTATATGGTTTCTCACAGTTTATAAATACATCAACAAGATATGACAAGCCCACCTCTAAGACCTTGACTCTGGTATGGATTCTCTCAACTACACTCAGTAATATCTATAACTGTGGCACACTGCCTGACAACCTAAGTGACAGTTACCCAGTTTTGCTAACAGGCTTGTATGCAATTCAGCAAACGTTACACATAGAAGAACATGCATAACATATACAATTTTAATGTATACAATTTCATCGCCACACTCAAGCATTACAATGGAATATGTTAAAAATCTTCCTCCAGATGTAGTTACTTTCAAGTTTAAGAAAACCTTCACTGATATACTGAAGGAACATGTTCTGATCAGGAGAAAAACAATTAAACCTAATCCAGCAACATGGCTGTCTAAAGACAGTAGGCAACTAATGGTGCTTAGAGACAAGGCCTGGAAAGCATGGCACACTACCAAACCCCAGGAACAACTTTTACACTGCAGACAGATAAGGAATATAACCAAACACAGTATAAGGTATTACAAAAAACTCCACCACTCTAAATTGCAGCAGGTGTACCAAATAACTCTAAAAATGTTCCAGCCTTCAGTCCAAAATCTGTTGGACCCTGGCCACAATAAATAACACAGCAAAATAATGCACTAAAATAATACAGGATAACACACATCCTGTGCATGGATTGTTTAAGCATCTGGCATCAGGCAGAAGATATCATAGCATCCAATGCAGGCTTACAAGATTCAGTAACAGTTTGTACCCTACAGTGATTAAACTTCTGAACTCAGGCACTAGTCCCAGGGGTCTAGACACATAATAAGTCAATTTTTATTTATTTGTAAAATATATCCTTACATATATTCTATGTAAGTGCAATATTTTATTATATCCATAGTCAGTATTATTTAACCAACTCAAGTGCAATATTAGACAATAACTTGGGCATTGTTCAGTCTGTAGTGTGTTTTGTATTGCTTTAAATAGGGTAGTTAATTTTACTCAGTGGAGGGTATTCTTTCTGGATATGAGTGTCGGTAAATGTTTCTGCTCTTTTTTGCGTGTATTGTGAGTAGTATTGTATTTGTTAGTTATGTTTATTCCTCTACTTGTGTGTGTTGTTTCACTTTCCTTTGTAATCTCAAGAATTGAGCTGATGCATGAAATTTCATTTAGGCTACATGTGTAGTTCTACATGACAGTAAAGTTTACTTGGACTTTGACACAGTCAACAGCTCCCTCCCTCCCCAGAAGATACCTCATTAACAATTGCTAAATACTTCCTTCAAGCCATAGCCTCACTTATCAAAGACAGACTCATCTTACAACTAACCCTCCCTCCACCCACATAAACCCCATGGGAGCCCATTTTTCACTCAAAACCTATTCCTACCTCCACCAAATGAAATTATCTAAAAATGGCAAGCCCTGCTGCAGAAAACTTTCCTCTTGATTTTGTAAAACTTGCAGCTGATCCTTTACCCTATCCAATATCAATAATAATAATGAGATCCATTCTAGAATCTCATGCCCAGCCATTTGCAAGTAGGTATACATGCTTTCTCATTGTAAAGGAGGACCCTTTGCTGACTACTCCAACTTTGGACCACCTGCCAATTCTGTCACCATTGTCTAAAACATTAGAAAAGGGCATCCATTCCCAATGAATGCAATACCTAACCATAAACAATCTTCTGTCACCCACACAACATGGTTTCCATCCCAACTATAGCACCTCTACTGCCCTACTTCACTTTGCTGATACAATTAATAAAAACAAAAATACCAGAAACCTACTATATCCTTGCTCTTAGGCCTGTTCAAAGCATTCTGTCTGTCACCATAAACTATTCCTAAAACTCTCCTCATCCGGCCCCCCTCCTCCCGCTCCTGGTTTAACAGCTACCTAACAGATAGATTCCAAGCAGCCAAATGGCAGCAATAATCATAATCATTTCTACCATTACTGTAGGGGTGCCACAAGGTTCCATACTCGGACCCCTCCTGTTTAACGCATTTATAAATGATCTACTTAATACTTCCAAGCATGCCCCTCTTGTACAATATGCAGATGACTCCACACTCATCTGCAAAGCCTCCAACCCACACAAACTTTAAGAAATTACTCAAGAATCCTTTGCATGTATAGAATCCTAATCCTGGCTAGACAATTTATAAACAAAAAAAACAAACTGATACTTTTCACCCGTAAAACATTCTCCCAAAGCAAAACTCTTGTCAAAATCACATTCTTAAATAGCACCCTGACTGGACAGATCCCTAACACTAAACTTTTAGGAGTTACTATTGATAAAAACATGGAATTTTACCTACACTTCCAAACTGTTATTAAAAATACACATAAAATGTTTAGCCTGTTGTAAAAAACAAAATCAAAGCCCTACCTAACAGACAGAACTAGAGAATCCACAGCTAAAGGCTACCTCCTGCCTACCCCCCCCCCCACTCTTTACTAACCTGCAAACTTCCACACAAAGCTGGAACAATGCTACAATAAAATAACTTGCTTCTTTGCTGCAAATCACCCTTTTTAGAATTTTACTGTTCTACCATTAAACAACTAGGTCCCACATCACCTCCACTAAAGACAGCTAGTACTAGCTCATACTTTACTGTACTACCCTAAGAAGTACCCAGCACTAAAAGGCATGCTTCAGTACTACCACCCTATAAAAGCTTTTCGCTTTAAAGACACACTCCTGTTCTCTGTCATTAAACTCACATTGATTTGGGAGTCTCCTTAAACACTGTAACTACCCTCTGGAATGCCCTCCCACATGTTCATAGGCCTCTTGAAAACTAACAGGCATTTAAAATATATCTAGGACAACACTTCTCAGCACCCTGACTTTATAGGTGTTACATCTCCAGGATATGCATAACATCTTCACTTTTTTCTTGTTTTTTTTTCCTATACCTCTGCTCTCCTATTCTCTGTTATCAACCATAAGTTTGTCTTCACTCGCCCCAGCTTCTACCTATGCCTCTTCTAATTGTCTCTTTTACCACTCATTGGTTTAATTTTGAGATTAAATGAAACCTTTTGTTGCCCACCTTTTCTAAATGACTCAGTACTCTGTATTGTCACATCTATCCCACTGCATAGTTATTTATCTAACGATATGTGTACAGAGTATAATTAATACAGAAGCCTTATTACAGCATGTGTAATTCCTATCTTACTATTGTTAAATTTAGTTTAATTGTATTCTGCCCGACATTGCTAATATTGTATAACTTAAAAGATTTTGATTGCACTCCATTTACTACAGCTTTCCTTGCTGGGCCTCTGCTGAAAAGAGGTTTTTGTGCCTAGTCGGACTTCCCCAGTCAACAAATGTAAACTAAAATAAAATAAAATTAATAAACTGTTATACCTTCACTCTGTTCCCTAAATGATATAAAAAGTTGATCACTCATTCTAATTGTTTTGTTTGTTTGTTCTGTATAATCTCTAAGCTGCCTGTGTGCATCAAGCAAGAGTAAACTATGTTTCATGTCATTTCGCTACCTAACATAAAAATATCAGTTGAATAGACTGGCTAAGAGATACTGCTAATATTACCCTTGGCATGAAATAAAGGTTAGTCGTGAGTGCCACTTTTCCGTTATGAAAAATCAAAGGAGACTTAAGATGAAAAAGACTATGCAGCCTTCAGAATAAGTAAGGTCAGTTTCCCCAGCACACAATTTGAATCCCATGGGTTAAATATGCCTTTTGGAATGGCTTAATGTAAAAACTTCTCCAAGGAAACCTTTGGTCATGGCCATGTTGCAATTAAAACTGGTAAGCCTACTGACACTTGCAGCGACATTGATGTCAATGGATGAACGTGATTGCATGGGTTTTCTCTGGGTGCTCCAGTTTCCTCCCACATTCCAAAGCCATGCCTTAGGTGGAGTGGAGACACTAAGTGGCTGTATGAGTGAGGGTGCATGTGTATGGAATAGAAGAACAGCTGCGGCAGGGCTAACCACCCAGTGGTATAAATACTGGTTGTAGATGATGGTCACTGCTGATGTCTCACCCCGACCCCATGTGCAAAAATGGAAAAAAGAGGTGTTATGGATGGATGCACGGATGAATGGATAGATAATATATTAAAAATCAAACAACTTCATTCAGTGTTCTTGGAATGAGAAAATAAAAAGCATCTAAACATTCAAACTGCACATCCAAAACTGCATAAAAAAACCCATCAGAAACTAGTCACCCTCTATAATAAGCATAAATTGTGCCTCACACCCACCGCTTGACAAACCCTTGCACTATCCTATTTGCTTCATTCACTTTTATACAGTGCTCATCTGTTCACTAACATTCAAAGCTTCTTAAAATCCAAGATAGAGTCCTGTTATAACAAGGTTGCCAGGTTCGCTACCAACGAAACTTACTCCTACCATCATTGCACCTCTCTATGCAAACTAAAATGGCTCGAACTTTCCCATCACCTAACCTACTTGCAGTTAACCACAGCTCTCAATATCATTACCAAACTTTACAATTATCCATCCCTCACCTCCCTGTTTACTCTCCATAAGCCCTCCCGACAACTCAGATCTGAAAATCAATTCCTTCTAAAAGTGCAAATACCCAGTGTAGCAGTTTGTCAATCTCTCTACTCATGTACCGTTGCTAAAACTTGGAATTTCCTACGCAGCTCTATCAGAACTATTTCCAATCACATATCCTTCAAAAAGTCTCTAAAACAGCATCTCTTAGCCCTTTGGCAATGTACATGTGGCTACGACTACAGAGCATCTTCCCCCACCTGCTCTCATTAACTTTTCCCCCCTCCCTGCTTAACAGTTATGCAACTGTCTTTTGCTGTCTTCACTCTATAGTATCCACAGCAGATGATATATTGTACTTTGTATATTTTGTATATAATGTATAGTGCCTTTGTTATTCTAGCTAAACATTTATGATAACATTGTATGTCTGTTTTTTAAGTTCTCTCTCGATGTATGTAGAAAATGTGATTGTATTTATATTTCTTTTGTATGTGGAGCTTTTCTCCCTGGGCCTCCACTGAAAATGGGCACTTTTTGGCCCAGTGGACCATCCCGGTAAACAAATGCAAATAAATAAATAATAAATAATTGCTAGACAGTCCAAAAAATCAATCTGTTCCACTTTTGAATGTAAGATTTTCTTGTGCAAGCCTAGGTGATTTGTAAAGGCTTACTGCAAAGCATATGCATTACCCTGATGGCTTCCATATCACTGTATGCTCATGTGATTCAGAGACTACTCCTGCACTATGGTTTTCCACCAGTGGTGGCCATAGCACAGACACAACTCTCACTGCAGAAGCCCGATACAAAAATGGCACTTTGTGGGAGTGGCTACCATTAATAAGCTATGTGCTATCCTACTGAAATGGTGGCAGCTCTGGATTAAATCACTAGAGGGATTCTGAAAATTGCTCTACCAAGTTTTTTTTTTTTTTTGCAATGAGTAAAAAGTGTATGCCATACTTTGATGGCATACACCTATTTGTGTGTGTGTGTGTGTTTGGTAGTGTAAATGTTAGTAGGTGCCTATTGAGAAGTATGTGTATGTTTGTTTATATGTGTGCATGTTGGTGGGTGCCTATACTACAGTAATGTGCGGACTGGTAGGGAAAACTATGTTGTGGTGAGGTCTGACCGCGTTGTGTTCTTTTTAACGATATGGTATTTAACTACTTATGAGACATCCTCTCTGTCTTAACCATGTCTGTCAATCAGACATTCTGTCACACTAATTGAATAACTTGCATTAGACAATTTCTGTGGGCGGAAAGACTTGCTCTGAACCCCCCCCCCCCCCATATCATGATCTCTTTGCCATCTTTAAAACATGTAACACTTAAGAAAAATATGAATTACCATTAGGAATCAAATATCATGTCCTCCATGTTGACAAATTCAGGTTTAATATTGGGATGAAAACTGTCTCTCTACTGCTGTGTCAGTAAGAACTTGAACAAAGATGATTATCATACAGGAAAAGTGGTGAAACTCGTTAGTAGATAATATCGTGATGTACTGATCAGGAAGGAGCTATGGAGATTAGATTGGCTTTGTCTTGCTTTACTTCAAATATTTTTTTTTTGTGTCAGAGGAAGGGGATTAGTGGGAAGATTTACATTAAGGTCTGAGACCACCTGAAGGAGAAAGCGTGTCTTCCATGCTTTGTTATTAGAAATAAGAGAAGCTTTTGACATGGTTGTTGTAATATATATGGAAAACAAGTCTAGCTGTGTTAGGCCCCTTTCTGCATGATAGGATCAAAAAATAAACAGAACCAGCTACCACTCATAAGACAGTGTTATTTTCCTGTTCAAAGCATCTGCCAAATGATTCTGTAGACTCGGAAAATGAATTGCTGAAAGATGAATTCTGAATTGAAAACATTTTCCAGATTTTGACAATTTCTTTGGAAATTTGAAAAGACTTGGACCCTGTTAACATTCCATATCACTTAAGATTTATTTATCCTGCTCTTTACACATCTTGGTTTTAAATTATATTGAAAAGCTATCAGACCTTGTATTTTTAACTTTTTTTTTAATTTCTCCAAATCTTTTGTGTTTTTAATACCATGACAGGAATGGACCGCATTCCTAAGTCAAAATACAATTAAACTTCATGAAATTAGTATTGTTTCAATCTTTGATGCGAGTCAGAAGTGCTCTTCACAGCTCCCGCAATGTGCCCAATAGTGACTTGTACTGCAATTCGTATGGAGTTACATGTATTAGTAACATATCTAAATATGATTGTAAATTTTTCTTTATTAGATCTGTTAGTGCTACTACTGTTGGAATAACTTCTGCCTGTAAATCCTGATATTTTATGACTTTGTGTCTCTCTTTATGCAAGACACTGTAGTCACTGAGTGTAGCAACTTCAGTGATCAATGCTTCTTTTGTCTTCTTTTCATGGACTACTATATCTGGTTTTCTTGCATCTATTTTTGAACTGTTGGTAATGGACAATCTCATGTGATGTAGACTTTGTCATTTTCTAGAATGCTTTATGGCTCATGTTTCCATTGTTTTTCAGCTACTTCAGTATTATAATTTTTGCACAAAACCCAGTGCAACAGTCTTGCCTCATTATTATGCCTTTCAGTACACAGTCATTCATGCCATTAGTATATCACAACTAGCAACAAGGTGTGCAACTGTTTCCAATTCTGTTGTACAAAATCTACATTTGTCCGTTTCTCCCACATGTTCAATGGACTTTGTAAACCAACATGTACGTAGCCTACTATCTTGGGCTGCCAATATTAACCTTTCATCCTTTGGCTTGAATTCACCTCTCCTTAACCATTCCTGCATTTGATTCTGATCAACATGAGGTTGTCCTAGGAGTTTTCTATACTTACAACTATATTTATGCATTTTCCAGATTTCTTGCCTTCTCATCTGATCCTTTACTTTATATTTTTTTCTTTTGATTTTGGCGCATTCAGTTGCTGTTTGATTTTTATCTACTTCTGGTTTGATTTCCATTCCTGCTTGACGCCGGTATGCTTCTGCTAGACTAATAAAGGAAGTCATCTTAGATTTATCTTCCTCATGTTTCAGAACTTTCATTATGTTTGGATCTTGTGAGGTCAGCAGATATGTATGTAGTCCCACGACAACAAAACAGTGTAATAAACTTCTCTGTGTGGAAGATTTTCAGTCCATATATCTCTAGTTAATCAATGTATATTAATCAGATCAGACAATAGTAGTAAAAGTAGCAAACTTAAACTCATCTTAAGTCACAAAAAAAAAAAATATATATATATATATATATATATATATATATATATATATATATATATATATATAATATGAAATATTGTACAGAATTACTAAGTATTTGAAAGTACTCCAAGCAAGGCAGGTAGTCCGTTTCCAGTTGAAAATCCTTTATTAAGTACACAGCGATCCAAGTAAAACAAAATTAACAGAGTATTATACAACGACCCCCCATTAATATTCCAAAATGTGCACACTGATTGGTCAGCATGCATGCTGTAAATCAGACTTATACTAATGGAAAAAGGTCTGGTCGCCCGGACTTTTTCCATTAGTATAAGTCTTTTTTTTACAGCAGCGGAGAATGCAAGATCTCCGTTGCTTTTTAGACACTGTCTCCCTATGTTAAAGGAGTTTAACATAGCAAGACAGCTTTAAAAAAAGTAAAGGAGATCTTCCTTTCTCCGTTGCTTTTTTTAAAGCTGTCTCGCTAAGTTAAATGGGTTTAACATAGAGAGACAGCTTTAAAAAAGCAACAGAGATTCTCCGTTGCTTTTTTAAAGCTGTCTCGCTATGTTAAACTCCTTTAACATTGCGAGACACTTTGTAAAAAGCAACAGAGATCTTGCTTTCTCAGTTGCTTCCACCCACAGCTCTGATCTACTGCGTAAGCATACGCATGCGCAGTACATCAGAACTGTCGCAGAATACCAGACAGCTGCGGAAGGGCAGCAAGGAGGCATTATACAATGCCATTATTTAAGAAAAGTAAGTATTCTTTTCTTAAATAATGTCATTGTATAATAGCAATAACCCACTTCTGGGTGTGGGTAATGCTGGATTTACCCACGGTTGTCTTTGTTTGGCCACTCAGGCTTTGTCCTCTTGACCAAACCACACCAACCGTGGGTAAATCTAGCATTACCCACACCCAGGCGTGGGTTATTGCTATAATAGTTTCCTCACAAGCTTTCTAAATATATATATATATATATATATATATATATATATATATATATATATGTGTGTGTATATATACTTTTTATCAGGCAAGGGAGTGGTTTATTATGCTGTAAAACAAAGTGTTATTGGTACACATGTTAAATTCACATCCCTTCCCCCATCAGTGTGACATATGCACTGGTCCTGCCCTACTTAGTAGCTATCATAATAATATAACCCTTGTGTACTTTAAATAAAATGTATAATGATGCTGTACCTCTTAAAAACTATCTATAAAACTATTATTATATAATTAGTAAGTATTGTTATTACACATCATTTTGAATAAAGTGGAAAAAAGCGAACAAGAAAAATAAAAAATAATAAGAAAAAATGTATGATGATGGAAACAAAATATACACTTAAATTAAAACTGATTTAACATGGTATTTAAAATCCAGTGGTAGACTAAAATAAAATAAAATTAGTCATGTAAACAATGTGGCAATTTTCTAAGTTCCAGTGCACTTTTAATTGAACAGTAGTAGTTTAGTCAAGGCTTCCTAAAAGAGTTCGGCTTTAATTGCCACATGAGTTCATTTTTCTCCAGAATATTTGGGATGTCTCCTTCAAGATCACCCATGTCTATGTGATTCAGGATCTGGAATTTAAAATCTGTGTATCTTTTATGAAGAGAAAGATGTTTGGCAAGTGCATTATTTCTACATCCAGAGCAGATGTCTGACAGATGACATGAAATCCTACACTTAGGTTTATTTACAGTCTTGCCCACATAGAATGCATCACATTCATTGCACTGTGCCCTGTAAATTACTTTTGTAGTGCTAGAGTCACCCCCTGCACTTGTCTTAATGATTTTCTTTAAATAAGGGCAATAAAAACTATCACCTTGCTGTATAAATATACAAAATGTACAATTAGTTTCACATCTTTTAGTGTTTCTCTCATATGGTCTGGGTTTAAATTCAGCAAAACTTCTAATGTTCCTTCCTATAAACAAAGGATGGGGCTTCACCTAAGATGTTAATCAGAAAAGGGTTTCCTGTGAAAATGGCTCAGTTTTCTTCAATAACATTTTTGATATTATAATAATCCAAAGTGTATGTCAGGATGCAGCTATTTTTGCATTTGTTATTCTCTGTGGAATTTCTTAACATTCTCCTACTGGGGAAGTTGAGTGAAGGTGCTTCAGTCCTTTTCAGTTCTATAATGGGTTCCAAGATGTTTTTTAACATCTGACTTTCATAGCCTCTCACTAAAAAAATCATTCTCTAAGTTCAGGTTTCTCAAAAATGGTTCCATCTCTGTGGTAATTCGAGCTAATCTATAGCCTTGGGATTTCACTACATTATATTTGGTTTTTGTAGGATGTAGACTTTTACTGTGGAGTAATAAGTTAACCCTCTTTGGTTTTCTGAATAGATCAGTGGTGATTCAGTCCCACAATTGCAGATCTATACATGTAATCAATTTCAAGGAGGCCCATACCTCCTTCAGAACGGGGAATATATAATTTTGGTATGTGCTGATTTTTATAAGTCATTTGATGAGCATGAAGCATCCTTCTTATTTTCCTGCCTAATCTATCCAGCACCTTTTGGGGCCAGTCAGTCACTCCAAAACTGTAAGTTAGGACAGGAAGAGCAAATTGGTTTATAACTTGAATTTTGTTCCTATATGTCAACTCTGTTTTCAGGATTAATTTAAGCCTTCTAAAATATTCCTTACTAAATTTTATTCGCATTTGTTTATGTTTTATTGTTGATCCTTCATCAGTTCCCAAATATTTATACACTCCCTATTGCTCATGTTCTTTCATATCACATTCTTGTCCCAAACTGATGTTTTCTTGGTGCTGCAGCTTTTTGGCTTTAAAGGTTGTTTTTGCACATTTATCAACACCAAATGACATTCTTATATCATCTGAAAAAGTTTTGACTACTTGCAGTTGTGCCTTCAGTTCCTCATCTGATGAGCTATACAGTTATAAATCATTGATAAAAAGAATATGAGAAGTCTTTACAGTTTGTTGTTTTCTAGGAGCCAAATTATAGCCATGACCTAATCTGTTAAGCAGATAGCTTAATGGGTTAAGGGCAAGGTAAAAGAGCAACGGTGACAGAGAGTCACCCTGGAATATCCCCCTTTGGATTTTTATCCCTGGAATAATAATTTGTCCTTTATCACAGATTAACTGCAAAGTCGTTTGCCATTGTTTCATGGTTACTGTAATGTAGTCAATCAGTGTAGGGTGTATCTTGTACATTTTTAAGTACCCTTTTTTCCATGAATGTGGGATACTATCAAATGCTTTTTTATAGTCAATCCATGCCATACTTAGATTCTTCCCCTTTTTATAGTTCTCCATTGTGACTTTATTTAACAACAAATGATCCTTTGTTCCATATGACTTTCTTTTATTTCGCTTTTGTTCTATTGCCATGATTGAGTTTTCCTCTAAATGACTATAAACTCTATCAGCATCAATTCCAGTGTATAGTTCATAGGTCGTTGGAAGGTAAGTTATAGGTCTATAATTTTTGGAGTAGCTTGGAGGTTGACTCTTAAGCATTGTTTTCCCTGTTGTTAACCAAGTTGGTGTCTGTTCAGGGTGCATATATAAATAGTTCTTACTCATGGCTAAATCTTCATGCAAAGATGTTAATACATTTAACCAGAAGTTAGGTACTGCATCTGGGCCTGGGGTTTTCCAATTGAGGCTTTTCTTAACTTTGTTTCAATCTATATCTAGCTGTTACTTCATTCAACTTCCTATTCTGTACCTTCAAACTTCTTATTCTTTCTTTTACTTCTTCTATCCATTTAGCATCTTTGTTGTGTTCCACAGGATCTTCACTGATATTTCTCCAAAATGTATCTATTTCTTCTTTTTTGGGTTGTCTTTCAATTCCTTTTACCTTGTTTCCCAATTCTGATGTTGCAGAATTTTAACTTTTTTTAATTTCTCCAAATCTTTTGGGTTTCTAATACAGTGAAGGGAATGGACCCCACCCCATTCCTAAGTCAAAGTATGATTAAGGTTCATGAAATTAGTATTATTTCACTCTTTGATGTCAGCCAAAAGTGCTTTTTGCAGCACCCACAATGTGCCCAGTAACGACTCCTGCAATTCGTACAGAGTTACATGTATTGGTAGCATGTCTAAATATGATTTTAACTTTCTGCATGCCTGAGCAGCTGGTAGCTTAAGTTCATGTAAAATATCCTATGTACTTATTTTTTAACATTTGCTTAGCTTGATGCATTATACATACATTTTCATTTTTAAGAATTATCAGTCACTCTATTACCGAACATTATTCTGCATGTATCGTTTCCGCCTATTCTGTTGTAATTTGCGCTTTCCCTTTTCTAATGATCCCACTACCAGTTTTTATCTCCGTTACAGTATTCAGTACTTCACTTACTGTTAGTTCAGGTTTTGATCTCCGTTTTCTAGTAATCACTATTTTTGGCAACCAGTAGCATTAAACTTAGCAAGGCCTCGCCATGTCTAAGCAATTCAGATTTTATTATATTTCAGCTCACAAGAATCATTTCCTTACTTCCAATCATTTACTGCGCCAGCACTGCGGACAAAGTACTCTGCTGGGAATTTTTTAAATCTGTCAGTTGATTACACCCCCCCCCAAACAAAAATTACCAATTGCCTCTCTCTATCTCATCACAATTCCAGTAATTGCTGTCTGCCTGAAGAAAATTTCCCTGAAGTCTGGGGTATAAAAAGATGTTATGCAAATACTTCTATGAATTTTATTGCATTCTTAGGAGCTATACAGTTGTCCTTCCACAGTTCTTCTGTATATTGCCTTTCTATTCTCTTTTCACAATCTTTTTTAACCTCTTCTGATTCATACTTATAGTTATCATGCAATATTTTACATGCCTTGCTAATTATCCCCTTTTAAATAGCAGATTCTGTTTTAGACACGACTAAAAACTTGATCAGAGATGGCCTTTCAGTTAACACTCCCCTATCCATTTTCCTGGACCTCATGCCACTTTTCTTACCTTTCTCTCCATAGTTATTTGCTTCCAATACCTTGGTTGCTTTGCTAATTTTCTACAATAAATTCCAGCCCCCTCTTGCCTATTTGTTATGCAGTCATTTCTACTTTCTCCATTCCTATTTTGACTTACTTCTTAGAACACTTTCTGTTACTTTATAAAAATAATATTTTGTATGATTTTTTATTTATTTATTATTTTTGTTATTTTGCTTTATTTTCTGAGAAAGTTCAGCTGGGCACAAGAACCCCTTCAATGGAGGCCTGAGGAGAAAAGCTCCATACACATAAAATGAGAGAGGGATGATGTTCCACGCCTTAGTGATATGGCTGGAATACAAAGCTGGTATGTTGGGTTGGTATTTTCCTTAAGAGCTTGCATCCAAAATCCTACCTTACTTCCCTATTTTTTGAACTGTTCCCCTCCTTATTTCATCATAATGTCTTTCCACTTGGATTTGTAACCTTCTGCTTGTGTTATATGTATGTAGCTCTAAAGCATCCCTTCAGATTAATCCTAAACACTTTGTTCTAAGAGGAGAAACAACCTATGCTATTGAACTCTTGCCTGCTTCACCTCCCAATAAAATTCCTTCAACCCTTTGTTAATTATGGTCCCTAACTTCTCCTAAGGTTGATGGAAATATGTCTGGCCTGCATATAAGATTAAAGGGACTAGAAAAATTTTCACTGATTGTATCTTACTCTCCATAATCAATAGCTTCCAGTTTCCCATTATCTTATTAGCCATTGCTTAGTCTCTTCCCACATATTCTTAGCTGCCATAGTAGAATCAATTTTAATCCAGAAATGCTGGTGTTTTCAGGAAGTTAGATATCACAACCTCCAATGGAGAGGGTCAAGCTACTACACTGTGATAACTGGCAGTGTTGACCATGTTAGCTTGTACAGTTGGGACTTGAGGACCACGGTGGAGAAGGTGTAAAACTACGGGACCATAAATACCCATCCTGATGGGCATATTATTTGTTGAGCCTGATGAGCGCACAGCTGCCCACCCTTATGTATGTGGTTATCAGCTGCAGTTGGTGCTATGCACAGCCTCCCCTCTTTTTACATACATTAGTCATGCCACCACATAGTACTATAAACCCCATGTCCTTCCTAAAGTTAGCAGTATACATGGTCTGTCCCTCCCCAAAATAAAGGCAGATGGCGAAGTGCAATGCCAGTGTCACGGGTCCCAATTTCCCATACATGTCATCTGACTCATTGTCACTGATATCAATCACAGGGTTTGTGGTACTTAATGTGATGACCTCCTCTGTGAAACTTCAGGTCTACAGACTCTTTACTAAATTCTTCAGTTGTACAATGAAATGAAAATTAGTGCAGTGGCTAGTGAAGCCAGGTAGCACCACTGTATATGCACCACTGCCATAGCACATTGCACTACCCAAATATGCTGACATTATCTGTGCACATGAGTAACCATGAAGCATGTGACCGATCAGTTTGTGCATATAGCATGTGTCTGCATGTAGTGTTGTGATGCAATACTATATCCATTCTTAGCACTGTGGTACAGAGCTCAGGTCATATAGCAGTGACATGATGCATATCATGTGATCGGCATTATTCCACAAGGGGGCTGCCATTTCGTGCCATAGCTACTCCAGAAACTGTGGAATGCAGGGCACCAGTATCATATCTTAGGGAATTCAGGATTTTTCTGTTCTTCCTGCACAGTAACTTTAGGGTGCATCTAATGGACCACTGTGATGAATCGTCATATAAAGCGAATGACTGATACAAGCTTGTCAAGATGGTGGCTGATGTCATTGGCATCATCCATGCTGGTGTGCACTAACGTGGTATGGTGATCTCAGGCAGTGCCATTTTGATCTGCTTTATCAGTGGGAGGCAGAGGGTCAGGAGGAGGAGGTTGAATGGTACTGTGTAAATGTGTTTTCTTCCACTATCTTCCATCTATCTCTTATGAGTTTAGTTGTACATGAATGCTTAAGAATGTATACTTTGTTTACCAGTGCCAGAGGGCAGCCAGTGACTACTAGATCTGCCACTCAGCAGGGGGACAGTGGTTCCCTGCTGACGGTGATCTGAAAGGGTCATCATTGTGCTCTGTGGCAGTTCTCAAGAGGAGAAGTAATGACTATTCTTCTGAATGTGGACTGCGAGTCCGTCCTGGTCTCTTGGTCAATTGTGGAGGCTTGTGGCTGCTGAGGTGCATGTCCACCTTGAAGATGAGTATTTTCTGTCATGGCTTATGGAAAATCTTGACCAGCAGACTCCACTCATCAGGACAGTGGGGGTACAACAGACCCATAGCATCAGCTACCTAGAAGAATAATGCCTAGGTTTATTGAATTTTGGCTTTTGTGGCCAATTAACAATAACAGCAACTACTGTATTCCCATCCTGATGTTTTCCATCACTAATATGCCATTTACCATTCCTTGTTTGTTGCCCAATCCTCCCCATCACCTCTTGGCTGAGTTCATTCACTCTTTTCCCCACCATCTATGTGTATATCACCGGTCTGCCTCTCCCTGACCTTCTCCCCCTATCCCATGTACATCTGCCCCTCACTACTTTCTTCATGGTCCCTTCTTTTATAAAACTTACAAAAGAGATCCTTTCACTACCAAAGAATTACACTTCCTCTTTTTTTTTTTTCTTACTTTTCCTACCCTATGGCTCCCCTTTTGCATTCACCTCTGACTGCTGTTCTTTCCTTTCCTACTCTTCTGTTTACCCAATTTCCTTCCATTAATATGATGAATAAGGGTGTCACTTTGAATCATGATTTGCAGCAAGGAGACAACTGGAAATGACAAATGGAGGCCCTGATACTATTTTCCTCTCTAAATCAGAATGTTTCCAAATTTCCAACCCATTCTTCAGCTTTCATAAGGCATTTTAATAATTAAACAATTCTCTGCTGCTTCTCAAATAAACATATAGTGCAATAATATTTCTGAAGACAGAATTTCATTTCAAGACTTTTTTTTCTGCAAACTCTAGACTACAAATGTTGAAAAAAGCACAAACTGGGAAAAGTCTCCAGTAAAACTTTCTTTCTCCTTCACTTGCCTTGTCAGCCCACAGAGCCATTATCTCAGAGAAAACCATTAGCTCTGAGATAGGGAAAAGAAAAAGCATTAAAGGCACTTCTTCTTCTTTTGGCTTTTCCCGGTTAGGGGTCGCCACAGCTGCTCATCTGTCCTATCATGATTGGCAGTGGAGTTTTACGGTATTGAGTTGCCAGCCCAGCACCCAACCTTCCACAGAAGGCACACACATGCACACACTCACACCTAGGGCCAATTTTAGAGTATCCAATCCACCTACGGCATGTCTTTAGGATGTGGGAGGAAACCGGAGCACCTGGAGGAAACCCATGCGACAACAGGGAGAACATGCAGACTCCGCACAGAAGGCACCCCAGCTGAGAATCGAACTGGAGAACCTTTTGCTGTGAGGCAGCGATGCTAACCGCTGCACCACAGCGGCCACCCAAAAAGCATTAATGGACTAGGCACAAAAAAATACAGAGATAAAAATAACCTGTTCCAAAAGTCTAAATAAATAAATAACAGAATATATTGCAAACAGAGATCAAATCAATAAAGGAAGAACTTGGAATGTGATTCTTGCAGAAAGTGTAGCGCAACCTAAGTGCACTTAACCTTTTAGTGTGAAAGTGGTCCATAATGTGAGCAATACATTTATTTATAGTTTGCTGACTGCGAAGGCAGACTTATTACAACTGGATCTTTCCAGACTTAGATTAATCTAGAGATAAACTGCATTAAATATCTTGCGCGCACACACCGTTGCACTCTGATAATGGAGATTAAAATACAGCTTGTACAGCTCATTAGCACTAAGGTGAGCCACATGATTTTAAAATGAAATTACTTTTAAACTTGAGTCCACTATGTAGGTTTCCACGGAGATTAACTGCAGGAATTTTTACATATTTACAGCTGAAGTATATTTTACAAAGACTATGCATGTCCTCCCTTTATTCACAAAGATTTTCAAATGAGGCTCTGGCTTCTTCCTCTGAGTATGTTAGTGTGAGGATCTTGTCATGGACAGGTGCTGCATCAGAACTGGTACCAGTTCTTACGCTCAGTGGAAGTTCAGAGGACTCAGTCTCCTCCATGACCCTGAACATAAAACATAGGAGGTATTGAAAAGTGAATGACTGACTGCACCATACAAAGTTTCTAGGACAATGCAGCTAGAATTTGCAAATATGAATAAACATGAGAATAATGCATTGCATAGAAAGCTGTATAAACAGCAGTATTTGAATTTTGTATTCTGTCTACTCATGTCTTACAGATTTGTAAAATGTAAGTATGTGAGTGTAAGTTAGAGACAAAACAAAAGGAATGATGCCTACAAAGGCAGGTTTGTCTGTCCATTAGGTACTGTGCCAAAATTGGTCAAGGCTTCTGACTGTTTGACAATGGCTGACAGTGTACACATTGTAGGGAAAAACTGAAAGCAGCCCTTTCACCTGTTCTGTAGTCTAATTATAAATATTGTTGTAGTTAGTAACACTATCCTGAGTAGAATACTAGGTGTTGTAGTTTGCAGGTATATTTTAGTGCTCTAATTAGCTCTGAACAATGTTCTCTGTGTCTGGGGTAGTACATCTGTGTACAAAGTAGCTGCAGAATAGTGCATCCATGTACAAAGTAGCTGCAGGATAGTACATCCATGTACAAAGTAGCTGCGGGATAGTATATCCCTGTACAAAGTAGCTGCAGGATAGTACATCCGTGTGCAAAGTGGCTGCAGGATAGTACATCCATGTACAAAGTAGCTGCAAGATAGTACATCCATGTACAAAGTAGCTGCAGAATAGTACCTCCGTGTACATAGTAGCTGCAGGATAGTACCTCTGTGTACAAAGTAGCTGCAAGTTAGTACAGCCATGTACAAAGCTGCAGAATAATAAATCCGTGAACAGTGTAGCTGCAGAATAATACATCCATGTACAGAATAGCTGCAGGATAGTACATCCATGTACAAAGTAGCTGCAGGATAGTACATCCATGTACAAAGTAGCTGCAGGATAGTACATCAGTGTACAGAGCAGCTGCAGAATAGTACATCCGTGTACAGAGTAGCTGCAGAATAGTACATCAGTGTACAGTGTAGCTGCAGAATAGTACATTCATGTACAGTGTAGCTGCAGAATAGTACATCTTGTGTTGTGAGGCTGCCAGCCCAGCTAGCTGGAACTTTCTAACTAATTCTATGTAATTTGTGAATTTTAATATGATTCGTATGCTTGTCTTACAAATGTAAGAAAACAATATGTTATGTGGCTATTAAACTACTGGTGTAGAAGTGTGTGTTGAACTGTATGTTATGTACTGAGCTTCAAGAATGTAACCACCGTATACCCTGCTGGAAAAGAGCAGAAATGTGTATAAACTATATGCCTGTGCAGATGTGTGTTTTCATAGTAAAAGTTGGAACATATAGAGTTAACTTGCAAACTCTGAGAAAATAAGTGAAGAGTTTTACGAGTGTGTTTATAATACCCTGCTGGAAAAGAGCAGAAATGTGTATAAACTACATGCCTGTGCAGATGTGTGTTTTCATAGTAAAAGTTGGAACATATAGATTTAACTTGCAAACTCTGAGAAAATAAGTGAAGAGTTTTACGAGTGTGTTTATCTCAGTTAGGAGACAGGATGTCTACAGCTAGAATTTCTTTCTATTGTCTGGAAACAGAAATAATTACAGGTTTCCAATGTAAAAGTGTTTAACCATTTTACGACTTCTATTTCTATGCAAACTTCTGAGAGAGAAGTATTTTTGACACAGAGGTGCTATATTTTAAGTTTCTGTTAGCCTGGGAATGTCATCCAGTTGACCCAGCAGTAATGTGTTGCTATTAATTTAAGAACTATGTCTCAGAGAAAGTCTGTGTATTTTGTATTTGTCTTTAGACTTGGAAACCTCCTCATCATCAGCACAACATTTGCTCTGTAAGTATGACTTAGATCATAATATCTCTCTTAGAGATATATAGGAATAGCTCCAAAAACAAATAGTTCTGCCACCACTTCCACTTAAAAATACTTGAAACTTGAAAACTTTAATTAAAATATACGATGATAAGATATAAAATAAACACTGGCTCATAAACCGGTTAAGTGATTTTGGTATAATACCTTTTTCAAATCCTAAATGTTTGCCAGTGAAACTTCCTCTTAAATACCTTCATTTCCCAATGTTCACTCACTTAGATGCATTTAGTAACCATAGCAGCACACACACCCTTTTAATTATGCTATTTTGAGTGTTGAAGAGCTTTCCCTTTTAGTGCAGGTTTTAAAGGGACAAATGCGTTCAGACCTGGTGACTGATCTGATTACAAATTCATTATCCACTTCATCTCTTCAATTTCTGTTCGGTTTACTAAATCCCCACCTCTTGGTGTTTCATGTTCTAGTTAGTGCCATGAACTTGAAATAATGACTGCCATTTATACTAATATGCATATAAAGTGCATTGCTGGTAACTTTTTTCTTATGTCAGATAAGTGCTTTAGGATACATTCCTTGAGCATTTGATTAGTTTTCCCTATGTAGTATGCCTTGCAGTGACTGCAGGTTGCCACATAGATAATGTTCTTACTCTGACAGTTTGCAAATCCTTCAAACTTATAGTTCCTCTTAGTTAGGGGATGTGTAAAAGTATTCGAGATGTTTATATGAGAGCATGCCTTGCAACTTCCACATCTGAATGTACCAACTCTCCTGTTCATCTGAAAACTGCTGTCTTCAGAAATAGCTTCAGTTTCTGTTTTATAATAGTCTTTTTAAGTGTTTCCTATTCTTAAAAGAAAAGCTGGATTGATCTCCATTTCCCTAATTTTATTGTCAGATGTTAGCACTGGCCAAAATTTTCTGATGGTATTACGAATAGCAAAATTGTCAGTACTATATGTCAACTGGCATCTCAGATTGGACTTTACCTCCTTTTGCTTGATCTTAACTGTTTCATCTTGGTCTGAAAAATAGGGTCTTCCCCTCTGAGAGCGTAGTTCCAAGGTAGTTGCTTCATTGGTCTGTGTCTCTTTGACTTTGTATCCTCTCTTATTAAAATCATTGGTAAGTTTAATTTGCTCCTCCCTATAATCCTCATCCCTCGTGCAGAGCTTGGATGCTCGAGTTAGTTGGTTAGCCACTATGTTGTCAAGAACATGCCTGGGATGCATGCTAGTATTGTGTAGTAAATAATTGTGCCATACAGGTTTCCTATACATTCTAGTACTGATGCTTCCTGTGTCATCTAACATTAACTTAACATCCAGGAAGTCTATCTCCGTACTAGAAGATGTCACTTCAAACTTTTAAAATGAAGTTGTGTTGGTCAAAAATTGTACAAAATGTTCCAAGGAGGTTAAATCGTCATTCCATAAGAGAAAGACATCATCCACAAATCGATTATAGAAAACTATGTTTCTTTTCTATTTGTTGTTAATATCCACTTTCCATAGCTCTTCCCATCTTGCCAAGACCAGATTGGCATAACTATTTGCGCATGGAGTTCCCATTGCTACCCCCCCCCGACTTCTGTCAGTAGTAAGTACTACCATACAGAAACACATTGTTGTATAAGACCAATTCCAACAGACTACATAGTAAATGGATATCATTATTTACTTCTTTTTTTTCCATATATAGGAATATAGTAAGATTAGTTTAGATGTTTTCTGTATTTGTGAGACTGTCCTGCAATGTTGTTTTAAAATATTTCCTGTGATTCTGAACTCTATTGTCACTGCATTGAGTTATTGAATATTGTCTTGTTCTTTTTATTATTTATTATTAAATATATTTAAACATTTAATTGTGGCTGGTTTGTTTAGAGATATTTAAGCTCTTAAAGTACTTGCATATGTAGTTGGTGACACTGTGCAGGCCACTCCTAAATAGCCTTAAAAGTCTTGGTCACACTTACCATTTGGATAATAGTAACATTAAACAATAGAATTGGTCACCCTTTGTAAGGGCCTTATAGTAGCTGATAAGTAAGGGTGGTTGGTGGCAGTGATTACTACCTTCTAGTCTGGGAAGAAGGGGCTATAGCTAGTGAATTTGTCCCAGCCTTCCCCAGGACTGTCTGTGTGTTTGTATATAAATCAAATCTCAAAGTGTGTCTGTGTCAGCTACTTGGGCAGGGACATGAAGCACTGGTTGGACAGAGAGGGTGCTGGAGGTTTAGGCTTGACCACTCTGCTGAGATCTTAACCCTATAGCTGTGCCAGTGAGGAGTCTTATTGGGGATCTGGAGAAAGAAGGAGAAACCAGCCCCAGACTGACTGTGATCTGTATGTGCTGTTAAGGGAAATTTTACTGTGAGTGTCCTTGTCATCCTCCCAATGTGCACGTCCCTCACTGGTGCCAGTGGTGAAGATTGACCCTCTTTGATTAATGGACCAATGCAGGGGCATCACATGTACAAAGTAGCTGCAGAATATTACATCCATGTATAAAGTAGCTGCAGAATAGTACATCCGTGTACAAAGTAGCTGCAGGTTAGTGCATCCGTGTACAAATTAGCTGAAGAATAATATATCCGTGTACAGTGTAGCTGCAGAATAGTACATCTGTGTACAGATTAGCTGCAGAATAGTACATCCATGTATAGAGCAGCTGCAGGATAGTACATCCGTGTACAGAGTAGCTGTAGAATACTACATCCATGTACAGAGTAGCTGCAGAATAGTACATCCGCGTACAAAGCAGCTGCAGGAGAGTACATTAGTGTACAAAGTAGCTGCAGGATAGTAAATTCATGTACAAACCTGCTTATTTGCATCTTTCTTGATACCTTTTTGTAAAGCAGTGTTTTTTTGTTTGTGCTAAATCATAAAAGCATATACCTGCATTGCATACTCTGATAGTGTTTATAAGTTTGTCAGGCAGCAATCTTTAGTGTATGCATTTATCTCACAAATCCCACAGTTTAATAAACCTATTCCTTACCATCTCCAGCATCTTAGCAAGTTCTTAATGGGTGACTTTAATTTAGACTGGAATCCATATAACGAATTACATCATTACAGAACAGTACTTGTCATTTGTTTGTTTTTCTACTATTAAATCTCGCAGCAAGAAATATCAGACCACAAATACATACACACAAATATTGCAAGCATAGACATTAATAGCCTTCTAGCCTGCCAATATGCCAAAACCTTGTTCCCGTAATGTGTCCAGGCTGTTCTTAAAAATATCTAAACTAGTGCTTGCTTTAATGTAGTTTGGTAGTCTATTCCACACATCAGCTACACTCTTGGAGAACAAATTAGTACAGTTCTTATTCCTTCAGAATCTTTCTCTTTTAATTCATTCTCCAAGTCTTTTGGGTTTCTAATACCATGAATGGGAATGGATCACATTCCTAAGTCAAAGTATGATTAAAGTTCATGAAATTAGTGTTGTTTCAATCTTTGATGTCAGCCAGAAGTGCTCTTTGCAGCACTCACAGCGTGCCCAGTAATGACTCCTACAATTTGTATGGAGTTACATGTATTGGTAACATATCTAAGTACGATTGTAATTCTTTTTCATAAGACCCATTGTTCCTAACACTATCAGAACCAGCTGGATATCCTTCTTCCACATTGCCCTCATTTCTGCCTGCAAATCTTGGTATTTTATGACTTTGTGTCTCTCTGTATGTAAGACACTGTAGTCACTGCGTGTAGCAGTTTTAATGATCAATGCTACTTTTGTCATCTTATCCTGGACGATTATATCTGGTTTTCTTGCATCTGTGTTTTGAACTGTTGGTAATGAGTGATCCCACGTGATGTAGACTTAATCATTTTCTATAATGCTTTATGGTTGATGTGTCCAGTGTTTTTTAGCCACTTCAGTACCATAATGTTTGCACAATCCCCAGTGCAGCTGTCTTCTACATAAGTTGTGTGATGATTCTGTACTACTGTTTGATAACGCCAAACATTTCCAGAGGTAGTTGTCTCTAAATGCTATATATACATAATTAAGGTTTCCTCTTAAATACTTATATGAGACACTGTACAAGTTGGTCTTTCATAATAACCTACATTTTCACATCCATGGGTGCCCTTCGTATATTTCCACTTTACTCTTTCCAGTTTACTCATGCTTGTTTTTTTTTTTTTTTGTAAAGTTTCCATATTCTTATTCCATACTCAAGTTTGGGTCTAATGTAATTAACAAACACGGACTTCATCATTTCTCCTTTCCTAGACTTTATAAATCTTTCTATACAATCTGTAGTGCTATAACTATCATTAACCAACTGGTTGATATGATTAGAAAAACTCAAAGCTGGATCTAGCCATATACCCAAGCCCTTAAAAGAATCTACAGTTTCAATCATGTGCTGTGTTAAATATTCACCTTTAAATGTATGTCTCCTAAATCGCATATGCTTATTTTTTTATGTATTCTTTAGGATCTAATTCAGTAGATCGAAATGACAGATAACCAAAATTCAAATTTATGAGACAAGAAGATAACAATTTCATAACAAAATTTTACCATGTTGAAACTTGTAAGAAGAAAGCACCTACTGTGCATGTTTGACAACACTCGGAGTTTGTGAATGGAGATTGTGGAGCATAGAGTAAAACAGCTGCTCCAATTGAACTATTGATTTAAAATAAAAATGTACATTTTTAACATTTCCGGATGGAGATCCCGGTGCAGTGAGGATCGGGAAATCTACCCTTTTCTCCACTGTGTTGTGATCTCAGAGTTGGTATATATAATTTGCAGGGGGTGTGGGAGGTGGAGCCCACCACATGGGGGATGCAGGGGAGGCCTTGACCCCCTGCATAAAACATTGAAAATGGTATATTTTTACTTTAAGCCAAGTGTTTAAATGGGGAAGCTGTTTTTCTTGGAGTTTCTGAATGGAGATTGTGGAGCAGAGTGTTGTCAGACATGTGCAGTAGGTGCTTCGTTCTTACAAGTTTCAACAAGGTAAAATTTAATTGTTATGAAATTGCGATCTTCTTGTCTAGTAAATTTGAATTTCAGTTATCTGACATTTCGATCTACAGAAGTAGATGCATTTACCAGCATATTCTCCTGTGCCCAACTGGTCAATTTGGACAAGTTCTTTTGCAGACGTGCCCTATCTGTAACATATGTAATCAGTATATCCAGTTTCAAGTCACCTGTATACAGACTATAAAACACCTCAGATCAAAATGATAGATCTGAAAGATACAATCTAAATAAGTATGGGCCTAGGACAGAGCCCTGTGTGACACCCTGACTGTAACCTCAAATTTCACTTGTCCAGTTGCTTTATGATACTTGTCATGTCCTATTTGTAAGCCATGCAGCTATCTGTTTTGTCAAGAGTACATCAATACCTAGTTGTTCTAATTTATTGATCAGTGTTTTGTGTATGAGCCTCTTAAATGCTGAAGTTAAATCTATATAAATCACATCACAGTACAATTTTTCATTCATAGCTGTTATTATATTGTTATAGAACATCATGTTATAGGCAGTAATAAAGCTACTTTAAACATATGTATGCTGAAATCTGGTTTCAAGTCACAGCCTTTCCATTTGTGACAATAACTTATCCAATATTACCTTTTTTCCACAACATGAAAGTAGACTTAAGTGTCTGTATGACTCTGGGTTTATCCTACTCCCCTTTCACTTAGGCAGGTCTAATAAATGCATGTCTCCAATCTTGAGGAATCTCCCCATATTTACATGACCCAGCAAATAGATATAATGATACTGTTAGTTCTTGCAGAAGCTTTCATAGGTCATTATTATTAATTGTGTCTCCTCCCACTGCTTTGTTTGGATCCAGTTCGGATGGTTCTTTTTCAATATAATCTAATTTGATTTCAGTATCTGAGGTTACCTGGATGCCACTAGGGCAACTTATCACCCCATTTGTGGAGCCAAACTCTTTTGTATAAGATTTTGTAAATATATCTATAGTATGTTGTGTCTAAGAAGTAGTAGAAGAATCTTCAAACGGTTTATCAATTTGTATATCTTTATTCCTTCCACATCTTATATATCTATAAAACGGTTTCCTATTATGCTTGATATCTTTATATAAAATTTCTTCAAAATGTTCTTGATCTTGTCTCTCACTATGCTTAATTTGTTTGTCCAGCTTGTTTATTTAAGTTTTCAAAGTTGAAGTTTGACCTCTTTTTCATTTCTTATATTTTTTTGTCTCTCAACTTAATCAAATATCTCGTTCTTATGGAAATGTATCCCCCGGACATTGTGTGCCCAAATCCTGATGTTAAATGTTTTTTTTACTTTTTTTTGCATTCAAACAATTTCTCCTTCAAACCTTCCATATTCCTTCTGCGGGTTTTCCACTGAACACATCACTTCAATTAGTTTTACATAGTGACTGTTTTGCTTCCATATAATCTGCAATTAATCGTCTGTGCATTGGTTTAGATTTCAGTTTGGCAGAATTATCAAGCAAGAAATTAAACTTTATAACCCCATGATCACTGCACATCAACGGTGGTAAAACTTGACATGAAGTAAGTAATTTCTTTAGGAACACAAACCATGTGTAGTGTGTTCCATTCTCTGGTAGTTTTTTTAATAATCTGAAGTGATTGTTGTTCCTGAAAATAGGCTGTGAATAATTTCCCTCACTAATATTGTTGAATCAATGTTATTCCAGTCTGTTTCTGGTAAATTTACATCCCCAGCTAATATTATTCTTTCTTCTTGTGTTTCTTTCAAGAAATATATTCCTCTGGGTCATCAGCACTCGACTTTGGTGGTCTGTACACTCCAACAATTGTTGTATGTCCCAGGGTTGTCTTTATTGTCACAGTTACACAGTCTATAGCATTGGTGTTATCACTGAACATGTAATAATCACAGGTATCATAACTATCTTTAGTCCATCTTTTAACATCTCTAGCAGATATTTTTTAGAATGTCTGTTATAGTAAACACATTTATACCCTGACAGAACTGGTTTCCAGTCATTGTTCTTTAACCATGTTTCACAAACAATAACAACATCAATCTTGTGGGAACGTAGCAAATCTTCCAATAAAAAAAAAAAACTTTATTATTAATGCTCCTAGCATTAACAACCATCAGAGATTCATCAAATGTTACTCTCTGTGAACTGTTTGATTTTCAACTAGGCAAAAATCCTGACTTGTGCTAAAAAAATATTGCAAAATATCTGCTTCAAATATTCTCTTTCCTGCCCTTAACAAGTGCATGTCATCCTGTCTGAACACAGCTATAGGCTCGGATGCTCTACACATTTCCATTTTTTTAAAACGAGACATTTTCTTCGTGTAGGTCTTTACCAAAAAAATCTTTTTATACATGGTGACATGAATCTCCTTTCAATGTGTGATTTGTGAAAATACATCCTAACACCTGTATAAGCTATGTTGTCTAAGAGGGGTGTTCCCTACTAACAGTCAGAGTTTTTGCAGATAAAATTATTTGTACCGACATGAATAAAAACAGATCTGTACTTCTTTACAATAAGGCATTCCAAGGCTTGTATCACATGTTCTATTTTTGCTCCTGGCAAGCATAACACTGTTCAATGTTCATTATCTTTTCTGCAAATGTAAGTGTCAAATTACTGAATCTCCAATTACAAGAATATATTTTCTGACCAGATCTGATGAATCTTCAACTTCTATTTCACTAATATCTGTTCCGTCATTTGTTACAAAGGAATGATCTTCATCGCCATTAGTCTTATTAATCCCGCTGTTTTCATTGCTTATTACATTTGCAAGTATACAGTTCTCATCCAGTTGGCTTTGTATACTGACAGCTTGAGCCATCTTGTCAGTATCTGTCTCTCTCCCCTTTTTTCTTACAGTAATGTTCTTCAATCCATTCATGTTCAGATTTGATTTCTTCCTTTTCATCTGTCCCTTGGCTCTTTTTTCTACCTTCTTTTTTTGCAAAAATTATGTATTTTTCTGTACAATGAAAGTTCTTTGATAGAAAAATTTTATCATTCCCTGTAATCCATGTTACATAAGAAAGTAGAGTCCATTTTAGTGCATATTCTCTTTGCTTTACAGACATTAATCAGTTTCTTTTTCTTCCTAATTTGTTGTGAACTTCCTTTTTTATTTCCTTCTATATAACCTGAATCCTCGGATTCCTGAATACTTGTATGCAAAATTCCGTAGTTGTTAGGGGCATTATCTTGTTTCATAGGGGCTGAGTGATATTTACAGACAAGAGACGCATCCTTTCCTGAATGTGTTCTATTTGTTCATTGTCTAGCATTATTTATTTCACCAGTCCACTCATTAATATATGTAACAACAGTTTTCCAAGCCATGCCAATTGCACAAGTGCAATCATCATTATTAAGTCTAGATTTACTTCTAACAATGGTAAGCAAATCATTCAACTTTTGATACGAAGAAAACATCATCAGTGTTATCAGGGGTTACCTTTAAATATACATAGTATTTATTAAACTGTGCAAGATATTTGTGATTTAGTAAATTGTTAATGGCATACTTATTACGTCAGGAGTCCACATGCAGCTGCAGATGAATAAAACATTTAAAAAAAATAAAAATCAGTTACCACAGAATTCAAAAACAACTTAAATCAACTTCTGTGAGAAAAATCACACAAACAATGTACAACTAAATATGAAATTAAGTAAGCAACATTGTTGCTCTGACCACACAAGTTGCAAAAGTCAACCAAAAATTGGAATTCCTGTACTTGGTCGCACTTCTTTTTAACAGTAAAGATCAACAAATCACAAAGACAGGATTGTTTAGATAAACTCTGGATTGCCCTCTCTGCAGTCTGTAGAATTTATAGCTGACTAGGCCCCTTGGAATGGCTAGAGTTTGCCGGTCTAAAACTTAATCCCTAACAGCGAACAGTGAAAATTACAGGTAAAACAACAAAATAAATGAAAGTAAATCTTCTTTTCTATAAGCTATTCCCTCCTTTCTACAAACAGTGATAAAAATAACAGAAGAATGAAAAGCATTGAAAAAAACAATAAACAGAGCAGACCACGTACTCAGAACTCCACTTAAATAAAAGTTTAGCGCTTTCGTCATAACAGGTTCTGAAGAAATTGGAAACAGTTCTGATGAAAGTGCTAAACTTTTATTAAAGTGGAGTTCTGAGTACAAGGTCAGCTCTGTTTATTGTCTTTTTCAGTGATAAAAATAAACTATAAATTCAAATAAAAACTTCTCTTACCAGCCTACTACACAGTCAATCGCAAACCAATACAGGATTGTCTAAATAAGCTCTGGACAAATGCTCAGTCACACATGCTTGAAACCTGAACATAATGTGTAAGTCAACAGAACACCTCAAAATTTTTTTTTTTTTTTGCAGAGGTCAAGCCTCTCCTGCATTTCCTATACCCCTCAAACTTGCATACAACAACTTCATGATGGCACAGCCTTGAAGCAGGAGGAAAGTCCCCATGAGGAGCAGGCAGCAGTCTTGAGCATGAGCAATGAGGTTTTTGCACTGTCACGGCTGAGAAGTGAGTCTTGCTATGTAGGACACCAAGTAATGTGGAAAAGCCTTTATTTGCACTAGTTGGTGCTTCCACTAGATCTAACCTGGTGTCTGGTAAACACTCCCTGCTACACTAGATTTTGTACAGATTTGTCAAGATCACTGCTCATCTCCAGCTGCTGATATCATACATTTTAGTAACCACTGCTGGGTCTCTCTTATTCTTTCAGCTGGGGAACAATATGTGCTTGTTGTTATTGCTTGCTCCATGAGTGAAGTGCAACTGTTTTGTAATCAATATTTATAAATGGGATTACCAAAAAGCACAGATGTCAAAAGGAACCACATTCAACATTTCAAAACCACATTTTAAAAAAGCATTTTTGTGAGGGGCAACCACCTCTGCACCCCTAACACTCCTGCTACTTCCTTATGCTAATTCTGAGATTGTGGTATCTTGGGGAAAGGAAAAATCCTAACTATACTGCAATCTCACACCATCATCACTAGTGTGTCCAATAAAAGCCTGGCTCCTGTCCTTATTAAAACAGAGCAATCTGATGTCATTTTCATTCTTCCTTGACCTATGGGTTTTGGATCCGACCTCGGATCCGATTCAGCCACTTACACAAGCTTAGGCTCCAAAGCTCAAACTCCTCCCCAATTATAATGCCTCACTCCCCCCTGGTTACCTCAGATCTCATTTGCCTCTCTTAGGAGAATCATTGCGGTACTTTGTCTCGAGCTCCAGTGAGAGAGAAAATGTTTTCTTCTTTAGTCATAAGTTGTGTTTTTTTTCCTTTTTTAGTGTAGCCTCCCTTACACTTTTCTGTACTGTACCCTCTGACTCTGTTTTGTATACAAACAAAAAAAGATTTAGTTTAATTTGTCTTGTTGTGTGGGCTGGCATGCTGTTGGCAGGAATTGCTGTCTTCTCTCTTCTGTTTCCTCCTTTAGTTTTTGGGGTATCTGAGGAACCTTTAGGTTTTAAAAAATGCACTTCCTGTGGGCACAAACTTCCCTTATCTGATGCCCATAGGGACTGCGTATATTGTCTCGGCCCTGCTTACCTTGAAGCCTCCTGTACCATCTGTAAAGGCTTCCATCAAAGAGCACTGGCCAACAGAAGGACCAAGCTTATTGTGAAGGGCCTTTTATCTCCTTCCACCCCATAAGCTGGTTCTTCTTCTTCAGGGGCTCAATGCCCTTCCAAAAAGCACCACGAAGACAGGAAATGCAGAAAAAGTTTGCCGAGGAAGTCTGGTTCCTCGTCTTCAGATGAGCCTCCAGCCAAGGCTCATCTGAAGATGAGGAAGCAGACTCATCTTCAGATGAGCCTCCAGCCAAGGCTCCTAAGGTGTTGGAGCCCAGCATTTCAGATCCAAATAAGTCCATACAATCCTCTCCTTGGCCCCGAGCTCCTTTGCCTTTGGAGCTGCCTCCTCCTACCACAGGTTCATCTCGTATAGAGAGGTCTCCAAGGATCTCATCCAGGCCATCTCCCAGAGCATCTTCTGTCAGGTCTACTCACAATCTTTGGGAATCAAAGGTGGGACAGATTGATGAGGCAGTTCCTTCAGATGCAGATCCAGATGGGGGTCTTACCAGCCCTGTCCCCTCCCAGGACCATGGGCAGACAGTCACCCCTTAGACCTTTAGCTTCTTCTCCAATCCGACCTGCTGCTTTGGAGCCCAGAATTCGGAATGCCTGAGAGGTGAGGTGTCTGAGCTGATAGTGGATCTCACTTCAACCCTGGCACCTTCCCTGACTCGCTCGATCCCAACTGTGTCAGAGGAGAGCCTCAACATTGACTCTGAGGGGTTGACCTCAGCTCTGAAGTTTCTGGAGCTGTAGCTTCCCTCCGAGTGTTGGCATTTCACAGCTCGGCCCCGACTTCCCTCTCACAACAGATGGCTGGGGGAGTTTGGGGATCCTCTGTCCTGGTAGTTTCAGCTCTGGAAGGATGATCTTCAGCTTCTCCAGCCCTTTCTGCTTTCAAGATGGTGTGCAGGGTCTTCTCCATGCCTAGGAGAACCTCTGCTCCCACACTTTTGGATCCACTTCTCACCCCTTGCAGACTGTTTCTGAGACCTCACCACTGGCTCCCTTGGGCCAGCCAGCCCAGCAAAGCCTACAAGTACTTCCACCTTTGGACCTGAAGCTCTCTTCCAACATCTCCACAGAACACCCCACTGAGGAGATTCCCCAGAAGAGAAGGTGCAAAAGGAGGCACCTGGATTCTCGAGAGGAATCTGTCACTGATTTCAAGGGAGGGGAAGGGTCTCCCAGATCTCCACCAGAGGATGTCTCCTTTGGAGACATCTTGGAAATCCTGTGCCAAAGAGGTGGATAGTCTTCTAAAGCCCTTACCATGGAGAAATCAGTGTTCTTGGAGGCTTTTTCTACATTTTGGGTATCACCCCTGCTGATGCTCTCATTGATCTGGTATCAAGCAGGACTTGGAAGGATCTGGACATGGTAGAACCTGTACCTAAGCATGCAGACAAAATCCTCAGTGCTCCCCCTGACCGACCCCAGTGGGTGTTGAGGCAGCCACCAAGAAGGAGTTGGCCCAAGAAAGCTTCACTGTCCATTCCCCTAACAGGGAGTCTAGGGCTATGGACAGATTTGGTAAGGAAATCCTTTTCCTCCAGATTGGCCACTCTACAGTTAATTTCCAATGTGTCCATGAGGTTAATCTCCCATGTGGAGGAGGGTACCTCAAGGCCGCCAGTTCCAACATTGCCATTAGGTGTCATGCCTGGATGCAGCTTTGTGACTTCACAGAGCCTTTCAGAGCATCCTTTGTCAATGCCCCTTTTGATGGATCATCTTTGTTTGGGCCCACTGTTAGAGACACACACTCCCATATCGAGAAAGATTAAAGACCCTGTCTGCCATCGGAATCCATTTTTCTACCCCCCCCCAAAGATCCTTCTCCAGGAATCAGCAAAGGGGGGACTGTGGTTCAAGAAATCTCAGGGCCCTTTTCAGGAGTCTCAGGGAGAATACTCCCCCAGAGGTAGAGGGGGAAATGGTTATAATGGTAAATGCCACACACATGGCAGAGGGGGTCCACAAAATCAATGGTCTCTGGATTCTTTTTCAGACAGGCCCTTTCAGCACTCCTGAGGGGCTGCCCAGCTGTCCTCCTCTGGAGACAGTCAGGGGGGTGCTTATCCTTGCACCCAGATGCCTGGCTAGCCATCACAAATGATCAGTAGGTGCATAGGATCATATCTAGAGGATAATTAATTCCCTTTTCAAAACTTCCCAAACCAAAGACATCTCTCCCAGATGTTCCACCCAGTCAGAGAGAGGCAGTGGAGTTGGAGATCTCAAGCTGCTACCAAAGAGAGTCATCCAGAAGATCCTGCCAAATCAGAATAGATCAGGCATTTACTCGAGATTCTTTTTAGTACCTTAAAAGACAGGGGACTTTAGGGGCACTGGATCTGACATTCCTGAACAAGCTGGTAAAAAATACAAGGTTCAGGATGGTCACATTCCAGTCCATTCTACCTCTTTTGAAAATGCATGACTGGATATGTTCAGTGGACCTGAAGGATGCATGCTACCACATCAAGATGGACCAGTGCTCCAGAAGGTACCTATGCTTGAGGCTGGGAGACATTATCAGTTCACAGCACTTTCCTTTGGTCTCACCACAGCCCCCAGAGTGTTCACCAAATGCATGGCAGAAGTTGCCACTCATCTCAGACTGCAAGGATTCCACATTTTTCAGTACCTAGACAACAGGCTCCTAACCCCTCCAACCAGGCATCTACTCACCCAAGCCAGAGACTACCTATTACAGCTAGCCCCTACCTTGGACATAATCAGTATACAAAAGTCCCATCTTCAACCAGTTCAGAGCATAGATTTCATAGGTGCTCATTTGGATATGACCAAGACTTTGGCCTTCCTTACTCCAGACAGAATTTCAAACCCAAGACTACACGTCAGACAGATTTTTGGCAATCCCACTTCCTCCAGCCAAACTAGTACTCAGAGCCCTGGGTTTCATGGCTGTCACCATAAATCTGTTACCAACAGCATGCCTACACATAAGAATTCTGCAATGGATCTTAGCAGTCCAATAGTCACTACTTCAACATCCCTTCAGCTATCCAATCAAACTGTCATGAGTGTGGAAGAATTCTCTCCTCTGGTGAATTCACTTCCCTGAGATTCTTCAAGGGTTCCCCTTTGTTCTTCCTCCCCCAAACACCACACTGACCATGGATGCTTTCCAGGTGGGGTGGAGGGTTTCCTGGGTTGGATGGTTCATGGCACATGGCACATGGACATTACAGGTGATCTACCTGCATATCAGTGTCCTGGTGATGACAGTGGCCCTTTTAGAGTTGCAGGCATTTCACAGCTTCCTTCCTCCAGGGACTATTGCGATACAAATGGACAATATGTCAGTAGTTTGGTATATCAACAAACAAGAGGGAACCAGATCCTACCTCCGTGCTGAGAAACAATGAGTGTGATCTCTACCACCCACTTTCTGATTGCAATGCAGATTCTGGGGGAGCACAACATTCTAGTGTACAGGCTCAATAAAGTCTTACTGATGCCTAATGAGTGGTCAGTGGCGAACATGATCTTCCACAAATGGGGTCACCCTTGCTGCCATCTCTTCGCATGTCACCACAACAGGAAATGCAGGTTATTTGTCTTGATCCCCCCTCAGGGATAGTCACCCAGGGATGCTCTGGTCCATGGTTTGCCTTCCATATTATTTTATGCCTTTCCTCCTCTCACGTTAATCCACAGATTTCTTCAGAAAGCTTCCAGGTTAAAAAGCAAAGTGAATCCCCATTGCCTCTTTTTGGCCTCAGCAAATCTGGTTCACTTTCCTTTGATTTCATCTGATTTGCCATCCATGGATGCTCAAACCTTGTCCAGGGCTACTGTCTCATCCATCAGGGCAAGTTCATCCCAATCTCCCAGATATGAAACTAACCACAAGGTTTTGCCAATTCCAATGATGCTAGATTTGCCAGACTTTCATCCCCAGTCTGAAACATTCTGATCTCTTCCCACAAATCTTCGGCTAGAAGAATTTACAAAAGCAAATGGAAAAGATTTTCTATTTAGGCTAAACAGCAGAAATTAGGTCCTTTTACCATTCTAGATTTGTTGCTCATATTTTCTTTCAGGGGGCCAGTCATTCCACTGTAAAAGTACAATTGGCAGCCATTTTGAATTTTCATATCAGAGAAAATGCATCATCTTTGGCATCATCTAAGTTGTGCAAGCCTATTCTTAGAGGGACTTTCCTTGTTCGCTCTCCTGTCAAAAGATCCAGCACATCCTTGTGATCTGGCTATGATTTTACAGGCTCTTGTTCTTCCTCCCTTTGAACCCTCTGCCAATGTATATTTGAAATTCTTATCATGGAAGACTGTTTTTCTGGTGGCTATCACTTCAGCAAATTACATGCTCTGTTTTCTAAATACCCTTACTTAATGTTTCACAAGGACAGAGTGACATTACATACTAATCCAGCCTTTCCTCCCATAATTGCGATGTTCACAGACAGTTGCGTTTTATCTAGACAGAACTAAATCTTTCAGGAAATATGACCAGCTTTTCATAGCTTTTTTGGATGCAAAATAGGGTAAACCAGTTGCCAAGACTACCTTAGCTAAATGGTTAAGGGATTGCATTTCATTTGTTTTTGAATCCAAAGGTGTTCCTTTACCTCACTGAGTCAAAATTCACTCTACTAGATCTGTGGCAACTTTCCAAGCCTTTTGAGCTAAAGTTTCAATTGATGATATTTGTTCAGCTGCCTCGTGGTCTAATTCCCACACCTTTATTTCCCACTACAAACTCGACATTTTGTCCAGAAGTAGAGCTGCTTTTGGTTCAGCAGTGCACCGGAATATCTTTCCATGAAGGCCACCCAAATTTGTTGTAGCTGGGGACTCTGTCCCATGGGTTGAGGAAGAATGAAAATGGCAACATAAGATAAAGAAATTATGTACTTACCATAATGTTACATCTGTGTTGTCTTTTTTCATTCTTCCTCGACCTTCTTTCCCTCTGTCATTTGTGAATGACCTGACATATGTTTATAGGAACATCTGTTCCTTGTTGAGCTCCTGTTCTTGTTCTATTTCTTTATTGGTAACTGTCAGTATTGGTTTACATTGCATATATGATAATATTATTGGTAAACATGGTAGCAGTAAACTTGTTCTGTGGTAACCAGGGAGGAGTGAGACATTATGGTTAGCGGAGGAGCTTGAGCTTTGGAGCCTAAACTTTTGTAAGCGGCCGAATCAGATCCAAGGTCAGATCCGAAACCCACAGGTTGAAGAAGAATGAAAAAAGATAACACAGATGGAACATTATGGTAAGTACATAACTTATTTTTTTAAATACTCAGGACATGTTTCTATATGACATAAACTCATAATCATAGACTGTGAAGCAGGTCAACAGGAAAGGTATACTCTGACCCTGGTCTGGAGATTGAACCAGAGACTTCCCACATTCTGTGCAGTTGTCACTGCCACCAGACAGTTAGGTACACTGTTTCCCCTGAGAGCAGTTTTTCCTTTCAAGTAGGAAAATACCATGAAGGTGATGTTTTACACACACAGGCATCCAGTGCGGTGCAAACAACGAACCTAGTACTGGATTACCAACTCAACAGGAAATTACTTAATTAAATGTTAAAACCTCTTTAATTAAACAATATATTCACCGTCCAAGCATTTGTAAGTGAAATTAGTGGGCTAAACATGACAAGCAGTTATGTTCATTTAGAAAACAGAACATGCTAAAACAGTTATATTGAATTTATGTATCCAGTAGTTGACATACAGATGCGATCGATGAAATGCAGTAACAAAATTTGATATAGCGACCTGTATTAATAGGGAGTAAAGGGATATATATGTGTGTGTGTTCTGTGTGCTAAGGGTAATGCCCTTACGGGGGTTGCATCCAGCTGGATTTTTTTGATGTTAGAGTGTAATTATTAAAGTTGTTAAAGCTGAATAAATGGAAAGAACTGGGAACAGTTAGGACAGAAAAATTGGAATGAAAAAAGGCAGGAACAGAGTTCTGTGTGGGCTGTGGGTGTAATGCCCTGACCCACAATCTATACTCCTTAGTTGGAATGCTACCATGTAGTTATTTCTTCCGCATATGCATGAGACCTGTGTGGAAAGTAAGTTTGAAATGGCAGTGTTTAGAGAGTGGCTCATAAATGTGTGAGTGTCTTAGGTAGAACCATCCGTTGAGGCCCGTTATAGTTCAAAAACAAATCTTGAAAATACATGGATGTGGCTGAAAGGAAAAAATGCAAACTTGCTAGAAGTGGAAAAAGATGGAGAAGGGGGGGGGACAGATTACAGTGTGGGGGCCGTGGGTGTGTTGCCATGACCTGCACTCTATGCTAGTAAAGCTACGGGGTGATTTGTATCTTCCACATGTGCAAAAGGTGTGTTTAGAATGGGAGATTAAAATGGCAGAGTTCAGAGAGTGGTTCAGAAATGCTTGAGCGGCTTAGATAGAATCATCCGTTGTTACAGATTCCATTAAAATGTCCCCTCTTACAAAAAACTTGGAAGTGGCCAGAAATAAAACATCAATAAACAGTATATTTGATGCGGTCCAATGAAATTAAGTAAAATACAAAAAAATAAAGTAAACCGATGTGTTGTGGCAGCATAAGCTAGAGACACGTGAAGTGAATTATGTACAAAATACTATACTATCTTGTAAACTTCTTATACACTTATGCAATTCCTTGAAGTCATTACCGTTGTTCCATATCTCGTTCCACCCCCTAAGTCAAGTTGAATTTTAATTTTTAAATTTTACCAACACACTGATACATTTTGATCCTGACAAGGACAAAAGAAAAGAGAGAAAAGCAGGAAAACATCATGATGCCTGAACCGCGAGGGGGATAAAGTGGCGTGGTGAACTGGAGTGGAAACCAATGGAGTGGTATCGTGTAAAGTACTGTGCCCAAAAGTGACAAAAAAGTAATCATTACCATAATTTTATACTGCAATAAACCGTCCCATGTCATGCTGCATAGTGACATCTACTAAACTCTAATCTTGGTCCTGTGTGTGTCGTGGGTGGAAAGGGAGATTTTATGATGGTTGTTTTGTTAGGGACCCTTAATAGCTTTTAGGGTGGGTTAGCTAGTCATGAAACAACTATTGAGTGAAATTTTTTCTGTTAATTTTTTGAAATGGATAATGGTCTGCCGAACAATGGCTAAAGAGACATGGTACAAGGGTTAACATCAGTCCCTTCTTCTGATTCACACTTGTCGATTTCAAACAAAACACATCACCACTACAGAAGGAACAGGAGTCTCCAAATAGGTCCGACAAAATTACAGACCACATTTCAGAACAGAAGACCACACCCACCAGAAGTCTCCACACCTGATAGGCTGGATTGGATCCCTGCCCCTACAACAGGGGTATAAAAACCCACACACCACCAACTCTCAGGTCATTCTGACCAGAGCTTGGAGAGTGCACATAAAAGTTCTTTTAAGGGCTACCAAAGCAACCAAAAAGGTATAGATCTGAGAAAAGGGAACCCAGAACAGGGCACACCATTACATTCAGATGGGAAAACAGACGAGCGAAGCATAAACACAACAGCTCTTTTCAGGGCTCTCTGACCAACAAATACCAGGGGATAAAACAGCTCTTTTCAGAGCTCACAGGACAAATGACAAGAGAATAATCCCAGGTATTGCACGGCCACAACAGCTCTTATCAGATATCACTGTTCTAAATCCAGGCAGAGCTACATAGGCACCTAGCTCCCCACAACAAACGGTGGCAAGAGTGAGCTCTTAGCCATAAACATAAATACATAAAAAATCACTGAAAAATAGCACACAGAAAGGACAGCTAACGCTAGGACTAACGAACAGCTCTTATAAGGGCTAACACCAGCCTTTCTAAAGGCTAAAAACTGCAGACATTGCAAAAAAATGGCTCTTTCAAGAGCCAACCAACTGGAAAGCAAGAGTGCAACCAGCAACAGGCAGGAGCGGATTCATCAACCCAAAAGAGTGTGAAACAAGTGAAATGATTTATTCCTTCCCCCAGGGCAGACTACACTAACGGAAGGGTCAACACCTTTTCATTCGTTGTTTTTAACTTAACAGGAAAGGAAAATTGGCAGTAACAACTACACGGAATGCAGGCCGGTCCTGAGTTTAATCCCCACACAAGAGTCAAAGAGTTTTCCTTTCCTGTTGAGTTGTTAATACAATACTAAGTACAGACTATGAAACAGATGCTTCCGCTGCAGGAACAATATTACCCTTACAAGTCCAAAAAAATAGTTGGGGGCAGACTAGCACCTAGACTGTACATTTATTTATTATTGTTTGTTTGTTAATTGGGTGAGTGGACCAAAACAAGACCATTGTCAGCCACTTCCAGGGCCATTTGGCAGAAACAATGAATATTATAGACATGACTGTTAAGAATAATACAGTATAGAACATAAATAAATATAGTAAATCAGAGATGAAATTATGCATACAATAAAAATGTACACATTATTATTGTTATTATTATTATTTGTTTACTGGCAAAGTCCAACTGGGTGCAGAAGCCCAGGGAGAAAAGCTCAAAGATAACAAATTTAATGCAATTAATATTTACAATAACAAATTTTATAATGCAGTTTCAATGAATACATAGCATAGCAGTCAGTTTGATTAAATTTGTATTGATATTCACAAACATTAATATACAGCATTGTACTGAGAATTTACAGATATACAGTGGTGTATAAGATCGGTAGGAGTAATTTAAAAAAATACAACAAAGTGAAGTATTAGAAGGGACAAGCAAGTTTAATTCAGAAGTAGCGATGGGAAGGTAATTTAGTTGTGCTAAGTAGAAGTAGGTATAACAGTTTAAGTACTACAATAAAGTGAGGTATTAGAAGGGGATAAGCAGTTTAACCACTTTGTTAAACACAAAACAGAAATACTATACTTAGTGCAGAATTAAGATTAAACTTTCAAGGACTAATCCAGATGCAGTAATATCAATATTGTAAATAGAAAATGAGCCATTTGTGAACTGAAATGTTTTAGGAAGAATTCATTTTAAACTTCATCCCTAAAATGACAGTGTTTGTACTCATGAGACAGATGACATTTCATCTTTTTGTTTTAAACAATGACAAACTGCTCACAAAGCCTGGAGGCTATTTAAAAGCAATGACTCACAAAATCCCTTCCTGAATTACTGTTCCAGCAGAAGTTGCTGTAAAAGATTAACAAACCAAACAAAAGGAGCCTTCATGAATTAGGGGCAAGTGCCATCTGTAAACACACAAGGCTTGTGGAGGTGAACAACCTTAATGACAGATTCAAGCAGATACAGATTCCCACAGTACTTATCAAAGGTGAAACTGTTAATTTGTAAAAGAAAGTGGTTGATGCATTAGCATACATTTTTGCTAAAACACTGTTCACCTAGACTTAAGTCGAATGAAGCAAAGTAGCCAAGACTGGCAGTGCAGGGTGAGGCAGCGATTGAGTCTTTAGTCACCAAAATCCTGTTCTAAGGGGATTAAGTGTCTTGGCAAGGGAACCAGGGGGTCCCACATTATGATGAAATCAGTCTTAGGGCACAAACCTAGAATGATATAGGAGTAAATAACAGAGGTAGCCACCAAGGAGAACAGATGTACAGTTAGGTGCATGTCAACATAAATGAACTGTCGCAGGAAACAGTAGATGTAGTAGGGGTCTACTTCATGATGTCGAAAGTTGAAAATATCGAAGCTGATATTGTCGGCACCACAGCATTGAAAGTGCAGAACATCGTGAAGGTAAACAAAAATCTCCGTGGGGGAGATTTCCATTTACCTCAATGTAGTGCAGTCTTAGATTTGGAATATTTAAGTAGGGGGTGTGTGGGGGGTGCAGGGGGGGCTTGTCCCCCTGCTTATGCTAGTTAGATTTTATTTTTGTTTGTTTTTTTTTTTTTTAAACGTTATTCGATGTTTTACTACATTGATCACTAGAGATCGACCTTTAGTGATTCAATGTGGAAAGATTTCGATAACATGATATAGACGCTGTAGTAGGAAGCAGGGCCAAGGAGGTGGCAGAGAGATGCCAGGAGAGGGGGGTGGAGATAACATTTCTCAAAACTGCTTCCTGTACAGTATCTAGCAAACTAAGGAAGGAGAGTGTTAGGCAGTATAATGACCATGGCACTGTGGCAGTGGGCAATGGAGAAAGGCTTGTTACAAGTAGGAGGACAGGGAGCCACCTGGCAGAAAAACTAACACTATAAAATTGACAAGCTCCATCTTAGCTCAAAAAGTGACAGTGGTTCTGAGAGCTGGGTTGGAAATGTACATTTCAATGACTATACTTTACAAATTAGCTGAAAAGGGGGCATAAATGAGGGAGATGGGTATTTGATCAGCATAAAGCTGGAAAAAATATGACACAGCAAGTGTAGGTAAGACTATGGGGACCTACAGAAAGTGATGTGGGAAGGGTGGGCTGACATTACTTATATCTCAGAAACACAGGCTAACTACCAGATGGAGAGGAATATGGAGGTGCCCAGGTATAGGAAGTACATTAAATCACAAACAAAGGAGGAAGAGAGGTGGAGTAACAAATTATAGCATCAAATCTGAAGTCAGAGAACAGGAAGAACACTCATCCATGAAAAGGCAATTAAGAGAGTTGGGTTAGAACCTAGTTAAGGGCCCTGGCAGTTAAAGCAAAAGACTGGGGCATGATGCTGGAGGACTGATGCAGTGTAGTGGCACCCAGACTCATCACGGCAAGATGATGGGACACTGGCGGGAGGGGGGTATAATGGACTGGGATCAGGAAAGTGTAGGCTGTAGTTAAGGGAGATCTGAATCCTTTAGGAGCAGATAGGGAGATTCCAAACCCCAGGACTCAGAGAAAGTGGGAGCTAACTCAAGTCCTGGACAATAAAAGTTCAGACAACTGCACTACAAAGAACATAATTTCAGATCTAATCAAGGTGGGGAAGTCAAAAATATCCAGGTAAAAGTATCACTAGCAAACATGTATGTCAGTGGGGCTGTGTCTCCATTAATTTTGATTGGATGGTGTCCTGCATAAGTAATGCCAGGCCTCCCAGTTTTTCATTTTTATTGTATATCATGAGATACTAATGACAGTAATACCTCTTTGTTAACCATGTAGGCCCGATGAACACAGACAGTCCTTCTTCAGTGGTGACCAGTGAGCTGTGTCTAGTTAAGTGACTTGCTGGCATTTACACAGCAGGCAAATGAGAGTCGCAGGAATCAAAATCTGTGCCACAGGAACTACAGCTCACAGCCTTATCCCGCTATGCGGCTTGGGTTCCTGGGGGATGTTGGGTAGCCTAAAAAAAAAGTTCGTGGGCTTCTCGCTATGCCACGTGCTAGAACTAAATGCTGTGTTTTATATGAAAAGCTGATAAAGCAAGCATATGAGGCTTGCTGAATATGTTATTCAGAATTGAAATTTGTAAATATTATTACAAAAGCTTCTAACATTCAAGTGCACTGTATTCCTTCTGAATTTGGGGAGAGTGTGTGTGTGTGAGTCCTGGAAAGCTGAGGTATTAGTATTATGAGGCAAATGTGGATAGTTTCAACATAATCTAAACATAGGAGCTTATAGTGATTCGAGTGAAACTTTTGGATTTAGGAGGTCTAGTCATATTGCGTGCATGGGTTGAAGTTTGTGTGTTTGTGTGTGGGGGTGTGGGCGCTCCGTGTTCGTGGGTGCATGTGCCTCCACGTGTGTGTGTGTGTGTGTGTGTGTGTGTGTGTGTGTGTGTGTGTGCGTGTGTGTGTTTGAGGGTGGGTGTCCATTTAAGTGTGCCTGTCTGTGCACATGTTTGTGTGTGTTGTGTGTGTGGGGGTGTGTGTGCATGTACGGGTGTGTGCGTGTGTGGGTGTGCGTCCGTGTGCGTCTTGCGTGTGTGCTCCTGGGTGAGAGATTGTGTGTGTGTGTGTGTGTGTATGTGTATGTCAGTACGTTTGTGAGTGTGACAGTGGACATGAGAGAGTGAGATTAGTGTGGTTATGTGTGTGGGAGTGAGAGAGTTTGTTTGTGTGAATACATCGACACACAAGCACATGCACTCTTTGGATTAATATATACGTGTCGTACGTGTTTTTTCATTTTTTTATAAATATGAATTTGCTCATCCACAGAGATAATATCAATGAAATGTTGAAGCGGATTTTAAAATAATTGAGAAGAATGAAATATTTACAACAGAGTGATTTTTATATTAGATTGAATTTATTTTATTTATTTTTGTACTAGTCTGTAATATAGAGCTTATATACATACAATGTATTAGTAGATGAATGATTTTTATAAGTATTTCATGTCGTTTTCTTTTTAAAAAAAGTAATTCATTCAGTTAGAGCACTTCATTATGAAGGCAGTTTAGAATTTTAGTAACAAAAACAAGGATTTCACATGTGGATTATAGATTTCATCATTTGTTTATAGTAACACCATTTCTTTTTATGATAGTCTGAATTTTGAAATGGAATGTAATTAATCAATTGATTGATTAAATGAATAATGTTTTTTACATCATTTCCTGTGTAGTAATGTATAAAAAGCAAGAGCTGGGGAGGGCTCCTGTTTTTTCTGAAGAAGTTCACGTTTGGAATTAAAGTGGATGAAAGCGCTAATTATTATTGTGCCTCTATTGTGACTCGACACACATTTCACTACGTTTTGTTTAGTTTACTAAGGTAGATTCATACACACACATACAGACACACACACATTTACTTATTTATTTGTTTTCTTGGGTAGAGCACTGATTTCTTTGGATTTTTTCACACTCACACCGGGAGCAATGTTTGGTTATACGAGTTGCTCAGTCGCACATTTAGGCATTGGAGGCTGAAGGAATCAAACCTTGTACCACTGGACCGCAGGAAACAGCTTGTTAACAGTTCCTTGGTCCTCTAATGCAACTGCCAGACATATATGCCATGTGTACCCTCACTGTGACTACATTACTGTCATAGTACTTTTGCGCATAAAAATGACAAAATCTCTGTTTGGTTAATGACATAAAGTAATCATCTGCCATGGCAGGTATCGGCTATCTCTAGTACGGTTACTAAGTTACTAACCACTAGGTGAACTCATGATATCGGTAACAGAATGTTTTGACGGAAAGGATAAACAACTAGATTATCGCAGATCTCCTTTCATTATGATGGGTTAGCAGTCCCTATGTGTTGTGTGCATCACATCTTAACACAGTATAGCTTTCAGCAAGTATAAAGTCAGTCCAGGATTGTGAGAGGTTGCAGTAGGACTGAGGCATGAACCAATGCAATTACTATTGTGCTATGTATGGTGATCAAATTCTAAGCCCACACCTCAGACCGAGGGCCCAGATAAGCACATTGGTGTGAGCCAGCTTGTGTATTGTAAGAAGCTGCTGCTCATCAAGAAATCTTTAAAACTTTGGTAAATATGGGAGAACGATGAAAAAGGATAGGGACACTGCGTGCGTGTCGGTGATGGCACTAGAATGTTTACAATCTGGGTAACATTTGTTTCTGGGCCTCTCTGATGAGATAAGTGTCTTTACAGTCCAAATACTTGGCCTCTGGCTCTTTCAGTGGAACTACACAGAGGATTATAACAATGAAGTCCTCCATTCTCTTCCTGATGCTGACCTGGGACACACCTTCCCTTCCTAGCATACTTTGTTGGGGGGAGGGGTAGAACTCTCTGGGAAAAAAAAACGTAGTGTAACTTTGCACAGGTATTGGGTGTATGAAGAACTTAACTGCTGCTTTGTCATAGAAGCTCAAGCACAATAAAATAAATTGCATTTGGAAACCTGCAACAATGTGTTTTCAAGTTTTTTTTACCTTTGTATTTTATTTTTTAAATTTAATTGGCTTGAGGCTATTAGAAAAGCTGTTATTTAAGGTGAATTAAGTAGAACATCTGCTGCTGTTCCACTAGAACTGCCTTTCTTTTTATTTTGCTAACACCAAATTTTTATTTATTAAATTAAAAAAACAATGTTTAAGAGAAACATTGCATATATTGTTCTGTGCTGTATTACTGTACTTATCAATTTTCCGCTGAAAACCATGTCAGAATGCCAAGCTGTGTGACCCTTCACTCCACACAAGCCTTAAAGTAATTACACTACTGCAAGACAGCCATCATTCAATCTGCGACTTCTTTGGTTAAACGTTACGCCACCCTAAGGGAAGAAGGAAGTCAGTAAATGAAAGATGGTTATTGCATGTGAGCAAGGATAATGGCCTGCTTCCTGAATGAAGTAGGTAATTACCGAACTCGCCCCTCTGCTATATCTATAAAGTACATAGCGATAAACAGGAAGGGTTAGAAAGACTTATGTCAGCTGGGATACAAAATGTCATACATTGGAATTTATTCCAATGAATTGCCTGAATTACATAAACAGGCAACTAATTTTCAGTCTGATGTTATACACTGGGTATATATTGTCTTCACACCTCTCAACTTCTTAGCACCAGAAATCTGGACAAAGCCAAAACTAATGGGGGACAAAGGCCTAAAAATAGGAACAATTTTTAAATATTGTCCTTATAAACTTAGAAAATTCCTAAAATAAAAGGTGTTTTGTTAACATGCATTTTCTGAAGGATATGAAGTCTGAAACTCAAATATCTGTCATTATTTAGTGAATTCAGTCCTCAATGACTTGCCAGAAAACTACAAATTTTATGGGGAAGAGACCAAAAATAATAAGGCAGAAATCTGGACATTCTGCAAAAATCTGGACACTTGAGATGTATGTTTGTATTACTCTGGTTCTCTAGGCTAGAATAGATTTTAATTTTCAGGTCAAAGTGGTTCACAAGATTTTGCAACTCTGGCTACTTTTAGGCCACCACTGAAGAATGTACAAAACAGTTACAAAATTCCAATGGAATCAAAGTTAATTTTTCATAATCCAGCTTGTCGTTGTTTTTCAGGGAGTTTTTAATTATTTTCAAAAAGCTAAGGAGTGTCATTTACAGAACAACTTTTGCTTCCACATAAAAAGGAGGTAGCTTCTTGGCTAGTCAGCCTTCATGCTTACTGAGATGCTATAAGAAACATCAAACTTATAAAGCCCAGGCAGAAAAACCAAACTAATCAAACAGCAGCAAAAGATAACAGGAATACAAACAAATCTGAAACTGTTACTAGGTGTAAAAAAATATAAAAGAATGTAAATATAAAACGGATGCATTCATATAAATAGTATTTTATAATGTGTATATTCACTTTTAGCTTATTATTTAGCCCGTTGGGATGCAGTGTTTCATGTGAGAAAAAGAACTTTGCTTCCACTTGTAATAGAATTTGTTTACTCTCTAAATCAGGGGGTGTACAACATTTTTGGCTCAGGGTCCACTTAACAAACAGTTTGGGGACATACTTTGTATGTGTTACAGTATACTGTTTTTAATAGACATTGTAATGTGGCCCCACCAAACCTTGCAGAGGACCATATAAAATGCTTTGGTGGACTGGATTGTGCCCTAGGGCTGCCTGTTGGACATCCTTGTTTCAAAATGTGTTATCGGTTTCTGGATAATATGGCTTAATATTTAAAGTTACAGAACAGGCAGCTATAGTGGAGATTTAGGAAAATGCTGTAATGTAACAAAAGGAATTTAGTTTGATAAAAACATGGCACAATTACGTGTACTTAATTCTAGAGTCCCTATGTTTTACACCAAAGTACATAAGAACCTACAAGTTCCCTTAGGGAGACATTTCAAAGACAGGGTTTCTAAAGAGCATGTTGGGCTGGTTTTGGTCTTGTGTTTGCATCCTTTAGTGGTTTTACTACCTTCTTATCTTTGCGATAGTAGCCATCTCATAGAAAAACTTAAAACTATGAAGTGGAATTACGATTCTATCTTTGTGATGGTGCACATCACTGGTTTTACACAGCCATCAACATGGTTGGAGCTGAATCCTCTTTTTTCTAGAAGAAGGCATAGTGAAGAATTTTTTACCCATAGTTATCTCTTGTACTCCAACCAG